>NC_137003.1:47421401-47423901 GCF_032717465.1 Coenobita brevimanus
TATTGTTTTCTTTTTCCTTTGGTCATGTTGGTAATGCTTCGTTTCTCAGAATTTGTGAATGTTTACATATAGTTACACGTCCACAGCTCAGCTCACACACACGTACAAACACTTAAGTACACACACACACACACACACACACACACACAAACATACACACACACACACACACACACACACACACACACACACACACACACACACACCTAATTACGAACTTCCAGTACACACAAGGCTGCAAACCTCCTTCGGCACTTATTCACGCACATATGCACGTGCACGCACGTGCACTAAAGCACACGTCCACATCCACACTTACATTCACACCCACACCCACATCCACACACATACCCTCGCCCACACACACCCACATGCACCTCAACCCCTCATACCCACTCCCACCCCCAGTCCCATCCATCCACTCACCCACACGCCCCCACACATACCTCCTCCCACATTATGTACACCCATACCCACACCCACCCACCTCTTATGTACACCCATACCCACACCCACCCACCTCTCTACCTCCTTACCAAGATTTACACACACACACACACACACACACATACCTACATTCATTCATTCAATTACTCTTTCAAATCCAATAATCCTGTTTCCTCTAATCTCATAATCGTATCCTATTTAAGTCCCTCACATTTGCAAGTTTGTATACAATTTCACACCATTTTCTATTTCTACATTTTAAATAATCTTCGTCTGTTACCTTATCTAAGAAAAAAGCTGACATAATAATTATATGCTGAGTAACTGAAACTAATTAACTAACACAAAAGTTGCTAGAATAAACACATCAATTTTTTTTGTGTGTGTTTTTTCCGTGCCTTTTCAGTGTTTATATGTGTGTTTTGTGGCTCCTCCACTAGATGGCACTGGTGTAGTATGAGTGATTTGCCTCCCCTCCCATGTGTACCGTGATGTCACCGTTGAGGGAGCTACGTCACTGAGGCACCGTGACGTCACATAAGATGGCGGTACGCTCACTTCCTCCTGTAATGGACAGAAAATAATCGTTGAAGTTTTACTGATAATAAGCAGAATCACACCTGTCCTGGATGAGACAGTCCTAACACGCATTCAATGTGGACCGAGGGTATTTGCGCCGATGTGGTGACATGGGAGGAGGTGTGAGAGGCAGGAGTACTGTTGACGTTCTTGGAACTGATTATCATGTGTATGCCTTGGGTCGAAAACACACACACACACACACACACACACACACACACACACACACACACACACACACACACACACACACACACACACACACACACACACACACACACACACACACACACACATGTATGCGTCGTTATATAATATGACACAATACTATATGTAACTACGGTATGTAACTATATAGCTATGGGTAACAATATGTGAAACAGGTAGTTATGTCTGAAGTTCTCCGGGAAGATACAACTACACATCCCTTCGCCTTGACTAATCAGGAATGCCAAACACCCCGATCATGTGCTGGAAACATGACCGACACACACACACGCACATACATACGCACATGTACACCCAAACACTTTAGCCAGAAGCCAGAGGGGGATATAAGTCCGATATCACATGTAGGAAGAGAGTACCAGAGAGAGAACAAGAGAGAGAGCAGGAGAGAGAAGGGGTTGAAAAGAAGGCCCCGATAACACGAGGGTCAGCTAGGAGGCTTTGCTGTCATGCTGAATTACGCTGTTAATCATAATTCGATATAAGTGCCTCACAATAAATTCCATTGACTTAAATCTATTTCATTATCCCACTTAAAATATGAAGAGGATAACGGAACAGAGAAGGCCTACACTGACATCTCCTACAACGCCACACCATTACTCTCTCCTTGTGTCACTCCCATCGACGATACAGTCAGATAACCTTCACTATATAATCACACTCCTCGGCTACGTCTACTTACATTATCCCACCGCAGCCACCACTGTAAGTAGACGTAGCCGACGAGTGTAATTATACAGAGGAGGTTATTTGGTTGCACTGTCGATGGGAGTGACACAAGGAGAGAGAGTAATGGTAAGGCATTGTAGGAGATGTCAGTGTAGGCCTTCTCTGTTCCGTTATCCTCTTCGTATTTTAAGTGGGATAATGAAGTAGACAGATTTGGGTCAATGGAATTTATTGTGAGACACTTATATCGAATTATGATTAACAGCGTAATGCAGCATGACAGCAAAGCCTCCTAGCTGACCCTCGTGTTATCGGGGCCTTCTTTCCAACCCCTTCTCTCTCCTGCTCTCTCTCTTGTTCTCGGACTTATATCCCCCTCTGGCTTCTGACTAAAGTGTGTGGGCGTATTTGTGCGTACGTATGTGCGTGTGTGTGTGTGTGTGTGTGTGTGTGTGTGTGTGTGTGTGTGTGTGTGTGTGTGTGTGTGTGTGTGTGTGTGTGTGTGTGAGTCATGTTCCCAGCACATGATCAGGGGTGTTTGGCATTCCTGATTAGTCAAGGCGAGGGGATGTGT
>NC_137003.1:47428901-47433901 GCF_032717465.1 Coenobita brevimanus
CGAAATGCATGCTAATACGATGAAGACCAGCCGTATGTGCGAACCACCTCAATTGCAAGACCCTTAGGCAAGAGAGAATAGAGTTTCAAATTCAAAATCAATTAGCATTCAGATTGCAGAAAGGCACAATGCAGACGGACTTGCTCGCCACACACACACACACACACACACACACACACACACACACACACACACACATAGAGGAGGGACGCTCGTGTGACTGGGCAAAGGAGCACCTCGGTTAAATCAGTGCCACCATATGAAGGCGTCCCTCTCCAGCATAAGGAAACAGTCACTCTAAGGGCCTTACCTCTGACCTTGTTTTCTCACCTTGACCTTTGACCTATCCCCCCAAAAAAAATACAAAACGTGTTCCTGTGATGGTCCTCAAACACTTTTCCAAATCTGCTGCAGTTCTTTCAAATATATTTTTTTTACCTTAACCTTTTACTTTTCTCTTTCTGAATTTAATCACCAGTCTATGTTTTTTATTATTCTCATTTATTACTCTAGATTTGGTGCAATTCCATACATTTTTTTTTGTTATTGGTGGGAACCCAGACAGACAGAGAGACAGACAAGGAAACTGAACTAAACATAGACGAACATACAGACAGACAGGTAAATTAAACTAACCATAGACAGACAGACAGACAAACGTACGTACGACAGGTAAATTGAACTAAATATAGACAGACAGATAAACAAACAGACAGACAGAGAGGCAAATTGAAACAAAGATAGACAGAAAAGCAATTCGAGCCAAAAAAAAAAAATGTCCAACGAATAGCGCATCAAAATATTAAAAAAAAGAAAAAACAAAATCTCCGGAAAAAATACATACATACCAAACAAAAATAAATAAATAAATAAATAAAAACGTAGGAAAATGTCAGGAAAGGAAGTGTGTATAAAAATGCATATAAATCGCTGGTTGGAAATTGTTTGTGGCAGGAATTTAGATATATCGTTGTGACTGGCATTAAGAATTTCATGTGTGGTGGGTTTAGGTGCAGTAATGTATATAAAAAGTATTCTATGGTGTTTGGAGGTAAGGTGTGTGTGTCTTTGTAACTCCGTCTATGTGTGCTTCCCTCTGCTTGTCTGTCTGTCGTCTGTCTGCTTTCTCTATTTTCTGTCTGTCTATCTGTCTATCAGTCATTGTCGCTATCCGTCTTTGTGTGTGTGTGTGTGTGTGTGTGTGTGTGTGTGTGTGTGTGTGTGTGTGTGTGTGTGTGTGTGTGTGTGTGTGTGTGTGTCTGTCTGTCTGTCTGTCTGTCACTCCCTCTCTCTCTCTCTCCCTCTCTCTCCCCTCTTCCTGCCTTGTCACCTGTCGTTCACACCTCATCTACATTACCCACACTGACTTTCTCCTCTTTAACATTTCCTCCTTCACCTCTCCCTACAAGGTGTCCGTCAGTGGCGAATGAGGGCGGCAGACTAAATCTTTGACAGATACGGTACGACGGTACTTTCTTACATAATGTATGACATTAACGTGTGAATAATGACAGGGTGTGCAGTGACGTGGAATATATATATATATGAGAGAGAAAGAGAGAGAGAGAGAGATATGTTCTTTTTTTTCAGCTGATTTACAAGTGCTGGGATGGATGTTGGTCGCCTTCACGTGGTGGCAATGTTTTAATCTGGTGGAGGGGAGTAAAGGTTTTATCAAGGGTCCTTCGCCTCCCTCCCTATCCCCAGAAATGAGGATGGTGGACTGTAAGGGAAGGGATACTGAACCTGCAGACCACTGGGTTTACATTCAGATGAACCTGGGGCGATAACTACTACTACTGCTCCTACTACCACTACTATTACTAATACTATTGCTGCTGCTGCTACTACTACTGCTGCTACCACCACTACTACAACTGCTACTACTACTACTACTATTACTACTCCTCCTGTTACTACTGCTACTACTACCACTACAACCACTACTATGATAGGTCTTGTCTTGGTTAAATATCAGATCGTCTGGAGGTAACAAGAAATGAAGAAGAAGAAGAGGGAAAGGAAGAAGAATAAGAAAGAAGAAAAAGAAGAAGAAAAGGAAGAGAAGCAAGAGAAAGAAGAAGAAAAGGAAGAGGAGGAGGAGGAGGAGGAGGAAGAAGAAGAAGAAAAAGAAGAAGAAGAAGAGGAAAAGGAAGGAGAAGAAGAAGAACAAGAACAAGAACAAGAAAAAGAAGAAGAAGAGGAAAAGGAAGAAGAAGAAGAAGAAAAACAAGAAAAAGTAGAAGAAGAAGAAGAACAAGAAAAAGTAGAAGAAGAAGAAGAAGAAGGAGAAGAAGAAGAAGAAGAACAAGAACAAGAAGAAGAAGAAGAAGAAGAAGAAGAAGAGGAGGAGGAGGAGGAAGAAGAAGAAGATTAAACAGATAAGGAAGAAGGAGGAGGAGCAGAAAGAAGAAAATAAAAAGAAAAGGAGGAGGAGGAGCAGAAAGAAGAAAATAAAAAGAAAAGGAGGGGGAGGAGGAGAAAGAAAAAAAGACGACATCAAACTGAAAGGGTTAACGAGATGGAAGCGACGCATTAGGAGATTCGATCCTCCTGTTATTTTTGATCCAGTCCCTTTGTTGTGGTGGTTGATTTTTTTTAGTTAGCTATTTTTCTTTTTTAGTATTGGGTGGTGGGTGTTTCTCTCTCTCTCTCTCTCTCTCTCTCTCTCTCACGTGGTAAATCTCATCGTCCCTTTGTCACCATTTCCGCCTCCCCCTCCCTCCCGCCTCCCTCTCTGTCACCCTTTTCCCTCCCTCCCCTTCTCCCTTTCTCACACTTTCCTTCTCTTGTCTTCTTCATAACTCATCCTTCCCTTATATCCCTCCACATCTCTTTCTACCTTTCCCTCCCCGTTCCCCCTTCCTCCAAACCTTCATCTTTTGCCTCCCAACCTCTCTCCTTTCCTCCATTCTCTTCTCCATAACTCTTTCTTCTCTTTCTCTCATCTTTTCTACATAACCCTTTCCTTTCTCCCTCCCTCCCTCCCTCTTTAACTCAGTTCTCTTCTCCACAACCCTTTCCTCTCTCCCACCCTCCCTTTCTCGCTGCCAATACTTCGTTATGTTCGATCGCGGCGTTGCTTACCCACTGACTGCAAACAAAAGACTGGCGCTGTAAGAGAAGATAAGACAGATAAAAAGCTTTACCCGCACATTGACGGTGTGGTGGTGGTGGTGTGGTGTTGTGGTGGTGTGGGTGGTGTTGGTGGTAGCAGGGGCAAATGTGGTGCATGGTGGTAGACAGGTGTTGTGAAAATGGCATGGGAGGGAAGGCATGATAATTATGGTGGGGGTGGTGGTGGGAAGGTTGTGGTTTTGTGGTGATGATGATGATGATGGTGGTGGTGGTGGCGGGGGTGGTATTTGATAGTGGTCGTTGTTGTTGTTGTATAGTCCCGTCTGTCTGGCCAAGCAAACCCATCAACCGAAGGCAAACAATAGCAATCGCTCCTACCGGGCCATCCCATGCAGTGAACCTATGACCCCTAGCGGTAGACAGCCGAGGCGCAGGGAAGAGAGTGGAAGTTTTGTTCCCGGATGGACGCCCCATCTGCGTCTCTTCACCCGGCTAACAGGGAAACCATAGTCGGCTCCATATCACCCCGTTATTTGGTTATATAGTTACCACCCAGCTTGTAGGTGTTGCCAAACGGCGTAGTAATGGTGGTAGTAATGGTGGTAGTTGTGGTAGCTGATGCAGTGCTGGTGGTAGATGTGGTAGATGACGCAGTGACGGTGGTAGCTGTGGTAGATGACGCAGTGATGGTGGTAGAAGTGGTAGATGACGCAGCTGTGGTAGGTAACGCAGTGATGGTGGTAGCTGTGGTAGATGACGCAGTGATGGTGGTAGCTGTGGTAGATGACGCAGTGATGGTGGTAGCTGTGGTAGATGACGCAGTGATGGTGGTGGCTGTGGTAGATGACGCAGTGATGGTGGTGGCTGTGGTAGGTGAAGCAGTGATGGTGGTAGCTGTGGTAGATGACGCGGTGATGGTGGTGGCTGTGGTAGATGACGCAGTGATGGTGGTGGCTGTGGTAGGTGAAGCAGTGATGGTGGTAGCTGTGGTAGATGACGCAGTGATGGTGGTGGCTGTGGTAGGTGAAGCAGTGATGGTGGTAGCTGTGGTAGATGACGCAGTGATGGTGGTGGCTGTGGTAGGTGAAGCAGTGATGGTGGTAGCTGTGGTAGATGACGCAGTGATGGTGGTGGCTGTGGTAGGTGAAGCAGTGATGGTGGTAGCTGTGGTAGATGACGCAGTGATGGTGGTGGCTGTGGTAGGTGAAGCAGTGATGGTGGTAGCTGTGGTAGATGACGCAGTGATGGTGGTGGCTGTGGTAGGTGAAGCAGTGATGGTGGTAGCTGTGGTAGATGACGCAGTGATGGTGGTGGCTGTGGTAGGTGAAGCAGTGATGGTGGTAGCTGTGGTAGATGACGCAGTGATGGTGGTGGCTGTGGTAGGTGAAGCAGTGATGGTGGTAGCTGTGGTAGATGACGCAGTGATGGTGGTGGCTGTGGTAGGTGAAGCAGTGATGGTGGTAGCTGTGGTAGATGACGCAGTGATGGTGGTGGCTGTGGTAGGTGAAGCAGTGATGGTGGTAGCTGTGGTAGATGACGCAGTGATGGTGGTGGCTGTGGTAGGTGAAGCAGTACTAATGATGGTACATGAAAGATACCCCCCAAAAAAAAATAATGTTTGCATAGCCAAGACAAACAACGGCCTAGACACACCCAGATTTAATAATGCAAATCTATTATCAGTCTGTTAACAATGCCCCACCTACTACCACAACCACCACAGCTACCACCACAACCACAACCACAACGACCACAATCACAACCATTTATGCCAGGCTGGTTCTAAACAATGACATATTATGGACTGAGAGAGAGAGGGGTTTGGAAGGACCGGATATTCTCTCTCTCTCTCTCTCTCACACACACACACACACACACACACACACACACACACACACATTTTGTCTTCCTTTACGTAGAGA
>NC_137003.1:47443901-47456401 GCF_032717465.1 Coenobita brevimanus
TACTCAGTAACGACCCAGTGGCACCCTACTGTTCCAGTGACGTCGTTCTTCATCTGTGCTCTCTCCTCCCCCTCCCTCCCCTCTCTCTCTCCATCTCCCCTTCCCTCCCTCCCTCTCTCTCTCTCTCTCTCTCTCTCTCTCTCTCTCTCTCTCTCTCTCTCTCCGTCCCCCCTCCCCCAATCTGTCTGTCTGCCTGTTTGTCTGTCTGTGAACCGGCCTGCCTACCTACGTACCTACAACCTCCCTACCAAGCTGTCTACGCATTTTTCTACCTATATATCTGCCTGACTACCTACATACCTAGTTACCTACCTATCTGTCTATCTATCTATATATCTATCGTCTCTCTTTAGCCCATTTATATATATATATATATATATATATATATATATATATATATATATATATATATATATATATATATATATATATATGAAATGTATGTATAAAGGGCACTTTCTGTCTGTCTGTCTGTCTGTTCACGAACTACTCCCTCAATTTTCATTTAACCTGGCCTTATATTTGGAATCCTTATGACCCAAGGAAGGTTCTAGGGGGGTCAAAATCCAGATCTGGGTCATTTGATGTCACCGGTTGAGTGTTCGCCTTTTTGGCCCGGGCAGCGCCGGGTACCCCTGCAGCCCAATTTTTGTCATGGAGTCTCACATGAACTCCAGTTCGGTCATAGGTTGTGTGAGTTGACTCTGAGGTCATTTGAGGTCACCGGTGATAGTAAACAAGTACGCACAAATACTGTGCGTTTGTCTGCGAAAGCTGAAACAGAAAGTTCCTGGACCTCTTATAATCCCTCTTCAAAAGCATGAGAGGTGCTGTACATGGTCTTTCTGGGGTAGAAAGAAAGACAAATAGAACAAATAGGATTGGAGTGTTCGTCTTTTTGGTCTTATGACCCAAGGAAGATTCTAAGACCAGAAAGACCGATGGTTTGAGGGAGGGGGGCAGAGTAGTAAAAGTCAGATAAACAACGAGAGAGAGAGAGAGAGAGAGAGAGAGAGAGAGAGAGAGAGAGAGAGAGAGAGAGAGAGAGAAGGAACAGAAGAAAGATAAATAAAAAGGGGGAGGGGGAACGCCGGGTACCCGTGCTTATATATATATATATATATACACCTATCTATAGCCGAGCCTCTTTTTCCATGAAGGAGTGACCAGGAAGAATCTCAAATCAAATCAGAAAAATCGCTTCCTCGTGAAAAATGATATTTGGCGCGTTTCTTGTTTCTCAATTTGATTCGAGAATTTGGTATCATTGAGTACCTTACCATGGAGTTTGTAAATAAATCGTTTCAGTGATCTTATGTGTGAATGGACTGCACTCTGAGTTTGGAGTACCGTTTCTGTTGTTGAAATCCGACTGTTTCAACTATAAATCCCAGCCACTCCTCGGACGTTAACCATTGATAAAATTCAATTGAAGCTCCTGGATCCACTAAACCACCAGGAGCCAGGAATAAAAAAAAAAGCTATTGCATTTAAGGGGTTACGGCGAAAATATTTTGTCACTCTATTAACCAAACTTTCCAAATTTGATAATGGAAAACTTTTTTTTTTTACTGGAATAAGGTGAGTATTTGATAAGATGCTGTGTTTTTGAGGTACTGTGTGTATGTGTGTGTGTGTGTGTGAGAGAGAGAGAGAGAGAGAGAGAGAGAGAGAGAGAGAGAGAGAGAGAGAGAGAGAGTGTTTGTAACCTTTTTGTAGATATTATATAGTATGTAAGTAGTATGTAAGTAGTTGTAAGTAGGATCCAAGTAGGGCGTCAACGCTCGCTCAGTGTTATGTCTACGACATATGAGTCACGACTTCCGAGTCGCACCGCTTCTCTCTCTCTAGCCGGTGGCAATTTTTTACTGGTAAACCGGCGATCAGTAGCAGTTCAAACGGGTCTGGGGTAGGACATGCAATTGTCCGCCATCGCTGTATATTGATTCAAGACTGTGTTTAATATATTGTCAGAAAACTACTACAAGACTTTGCCTTTACCTGCAAGTGACGTAAAGGGGGCCATCGACAGTTTTAACATTTGGTGGAAAGCGAGTGGGATAATAGTGAATTACGTCTTCTGTGGGCCGGTTTTGCTGTGTCTGTCTTCCCACGCTACTGTCTGCTGTTCTTCCCACGACGACACACAGCCTATCTCCGCCCTAGCCTCCAGCCCTGTTTGCAGTCTTGGTGTGGAATCGTTCTGACAGTTTTGATGTAATTTTGGGAATTTCCTCCACATCAACACCCCCCCACCTATCACCACGCCACCACAACCAGGGAACCACACAAAGCTCCTGCTCCTATCAACCTACAACCTGCCTTGCCTGCCTGCCTGTGTTCCTGTCCAGCCTGCTGTAACGGTTAGTTTCAGCCCCCACAAACTCCATCCCAGACCCCACTCCAGGAAGCAGCCCCCAACCGCCGCCCGACGCCGTTACGTCATCGTTTACCCCACCCACCACACACACACCGACGTCACCCAGGGAGCGTGGCCAGTCACACCGAGCTACGTCACAATCTCCTGCTCCTGTCAGCTTCTCGTTCTGCCCAATGGAGAGCCTCACCCAGTGACGTCACGGACACTTCCACCCAATCACGAGGAGAGAGCCGCACCCAGTGACGTCACGGACACTTCCACCCAATCACGAGGAGACGAGAGCCTCACTTTTCTTCAAGCCTTCAGACAAGACCGCATCTCACCACAAAGTATTTCCTATCTGCATTTTCATGCAATTCCTCATTCCATCGCATTGATTAATCCCTTTCTGCAGAGAAGCCAAGCTGTCTCTATAGATTGTGATATTTTCACCATTTACTCTCATCCATTCATTGCATTTTTGTCCCTCATTTTTCATTCAGTCAGAATTTTTCGTTCACTCACTCCTACTTCATCCCATTTTCTCCCACTCATACTCAGCTGTAAATAACGCATTCATTTTCACTCATATTCATTGTATATAAATAATTTCTTCATAGATTACAAATATTTTTATTAATTTATTCTCATTTATTCATCCATTTGTTCATTTAGTTTTATTTGCTTACATCCTACTCTGTTAATGTCCTTTTTTAAAAGGGTAGATCTCTCGACTATTGAATCTGACGGTAACACAGATAACGCTGTATGTAATGATAATGTAAAACTTCGCAGTGGCAGATCTTATACCAAACCAACCGTAAGTTCCCTACCTGTTTCTACTACACCTGTTACTCCTTCCCTAAATCCAGATATATTAACTCCAGATACTCTATCATCTTCTCCAACTGATTCTCCTGAAACCACTCAGTCTTCTCCACAGTCTTTATCCCTCCCTACTACTACACATACACACACCACTACCGTTACGACACTTCCCACACACCGTCTCAGCTCACTACCGTGCCTACTTCCTCACCTTCGCGGTCTCACCCTCTTCTTACGATGGCGACTCAGAACCCTCCACCTCCTCAATCTATATATTTAGATGATGTGAATAGACCCAAATTTACAGGAGAGGATAGTACTGTTTCGATTTACGATTTCCTCAGAGAGGTCGAAACGACCTGCATAATCGCCAGATTGTCAATGAACCCTTGAAGGTTTCATACCTTCTCAGTCGACTTCACCATGGCTGATCATTAATAGGAGCCGCTATTCGTGCGGGGCACTTCGAAGATTGTCAAACGTTTGACATGTTTAGCCAACGGCTCATTCAATACTGTTGCCAACATTCCAATTCTGCGTCCCTTATAGGCCTAACTAATCTCCTCAAGCAAATGCAGGAAGACATGAAGGTACATCCCCAACATGCAAAAGCAATTGAGGCAGCCGCTACTATGAAAGCGACGAGTTCAGAGTTGCGCCAATTATTCCGTGGTACTCAATGGGTAACAGAACACAACGGGGACATCATGATTACATTAAATAATTTTGCAGACTTGTTCGGTTACTTTAGATTTCTCAATTGGCTTTCGGACTCCCAAAAGCAAATAGCACTACAAGTTGACTTTAAACCAGGAGACAAAATAATGGATGTAGGTAAAACAATTGTAGAGAGGTCAGGAACAGACTTCACTCGCCAGGTCGATTCTTACAGTTCACCCTCTCTCTCTGCAGGTGGTACTGCGAGAGTACTACACACCAGCATCACTTCATCTGATTCCTCTCGTTCACGGCCAACTACAAGAACCAAACCTAGTAATCGGTCTCACTCACAATATTGTTCACCTTCTAGCGGTCGTGACAATTCAACTCTGCGACGAAGCAAACAATTCTCAATTCCGTGCTGGCACTGCGGTAATGTAGGTCATAAAGAGTCTAGCTGTGCATACAAAGAAAGACGTTTTCGCTCACGGGAACGCCCGCGCGCACCTTCGCGGTCCCGACGTCTAACTTGCAAGTACCATAAGAGTAGCACAACTCACTCCACGGACGAGTGCCGTTACCTTAAGAGCCGTCAGTCGGGGGAAGACGAGCGCTCGGATCGGAGAAATATAACCTAACAGTAGAAGATCCGCCGGTGTCTGAAAATAAGGCAACAGAAAATCAACTCCCCATTCGTCAGGTAGGACCTATAACATCTTCAGGCTTAGTCATTTTAGGATGGAGCGAAGGGGTACAAAGCTCTTTCTTTATGGACAGAGGATCTATGGTAAATCTAATCTCAGATACCTCTTTAAACAACATTAGGAAAATAATTAAAAGAGTTGTGATCCTCGAACCACCTGACATTCGCCTATGCGGTGTGGATGGCTCAGAATTTCAGGTCAAAGGAAAGATCACACTAGAAGTACAACTTGATAAAGCCTTAAGACCCTTTGACGTAGAGTTTCATGTCACTAATGATCTTAGGTATCCAGCGGACACTCTCATTGGCTTTTCGACAATGGCCCAAGAAGCCATTGCTCTCCTCCCTGCTTCTCGTTGTGTACATGTCAATGGTTTCCCAATATCTAGTATGGAATATCCACGTCCGGTACTTTCCCAAACCGACTCAGTTATTAAGTGTCACATGATTCCAACAGTAGTCAAGAGTAACCAAAACACACGCTGTTACCTGAACAGCCAGGTACACTACCATCTAGTACTACATCCTCTGAGCATTCAATTATAGATAGTATCAACCCCTCTGACAGAGGCACACTCGCCGACTCAGCCACGTCTCATTTAACTACCTCAGATAGTGTGATTGATGTTTTACAACACGCAGAGATAAGACGTGCAGTAACAAATCAGTGCACAATTTTGTTGCCGCACAAGTTTACCAAAGTCTCTGTTCTTGTTGTGGATGCGAAAGCAGGAGTGGATGTACTAACCTTACCTGAGACGTGTTGTATGAATGGCTTAGCTTATGAGTCAGCGTTGTGTACTGTGCTGGAGGATGGTTTATGCTACTTGTATATTGCAGACACAACAAACGCCGCTTACACCTTACGAACGGGAACTCAGATTGGCGATTCCTTGGTATACCCAGCGGCCATACGTGTGTGCCAGGATTTCCCATGCCCAGTTGCCGATGTGTGCACGGTTGCTCAATCCACCAGTATTCCATCTATTCTTGATTCTCATGTGAAACAAAGTGATTTCCCGGAACACCGACATCAATTAATTAATCTCTTGCGAGACTATCGTGAAGTAGCAGCCCTACCCGGTGAGAATATGGGCAAAACAAATTTGGTAAAGTACAATATTACATTACAGCCAGGTGCTCAGCCAGTATATATTCCTGCCTACCGTTTACCACATAGCCAACGTCAACAAGCCGATCGTCTTATTCAGGACATGTTGGATAATGAGGTCATTGAACACTCTGATAGCCCGTGGAACAGCCCACTATTTCTGGTTCCAAAGAAAGATGGTGAGTTACGACCAGTCATAGATTACAGACGCGTGAATGCACTGACTGTCCCGGACAGATTTCCAATTCCTGTACTCACTAATTAGCTGGAATCCTTAGGCGAAAACAATTGTGTTTTTTCCTCCCTAGATCTTTTAAGTGGTTACTGGCAAGTCGAGATGGAAGAATCATCTCTTCCTATCACTGCCTTCAGTACTCCATCCGGTCATTACCAATTCCGTAGACTTCCGTTCTGTTTGAGAAATGCACCTTCAGCGTTCATGCGATTAATTCATACAGTTTTCGCCGGCATGATAGGTCACTCAGTTTTTGCTTATCTAAATGATGTCATAATCGCTAGTCACTCAGTGGAGGAACACCTAGAAAAGTTAGCCGAAGTGTTCACTAGACTCAAACAAGCTGGACTTAAGATCAACCTATCAAAGTGTGACTTTTTACGTAAGAAACTCCAATTCCTAGGACATGTTGTTGACGCTCACGAAATTCACACATCAGATGACAAGGTTGGAGCCGTGACTAATTTCCTAACTCCAACCAACACCGACGCTGTACGCAGTTTCCTCGGTCTCAGTGGATATTATAGAAGGTTCATAAAATCGTACGCCAAGATAGCTGCGCCATTAACAAAATTGCTAAAGAGGGATGCGCCTTTTGTGTGGGCTGATGAACAGGCAACCGCATTCACAACACTGAAAACTGCTCTAGCACAATCACCAGTTTTGGCATTCCCTGATTATTCTAAACCACTTCTTCTTTGTACTGATGCTTCCGGAGTAGGCCTAGGTGCCGTTCTCATCCAATATGACTCCGAAGGAAAGAAAAGTGTCATTGCCTATGCTAGCCGTGTGCTAAACTCAGCGGAAAAGAATTACAGTGTAACTCACTGGGAAGCCCTTGCCTTGGTGTGGTCCCTAAAACATTTCCGCGACATCATCTACGGATATCCTGTTCACATCCAAACCGACCATCTTCCCTTATGTGACTTGTTTCGGGGACGTAACCTTACTGGTCGACTTGCACGTTGGACAGTCACCGTGACTGACTATAATCCAACATTTGAATACGTTCCTGGAAAATCCAATGTCGTAGCCGATGCCCTTTCGCGGCATGTTGCCACAGTTCAACCGGTTGCGACGTAAACTTAGCGTTCAATTATGACACACTACGTAGGTTCCAGCGTGAGGACCCCGTATTGTCACAGGTCATATATTTCCTAGAGTCAGGCGATGATTCTTCTCTGCCAAAGTTACCAGTCCCTGTATCTGATTTCTTCCTCAACAATGAATTGCTCTATAAAAACTCAGTACTGACAGGTAACAACGTACCTCATCACGAAGTTAAGCAACTAGTCATCCCAACAGACTTAATTCCTGCTGCCCTCCATTTAATCCACGACACCCCTCATGCATCACACCCTGGCAAAGACAGAAACTTACGGCAAGCACGTCTGTCATATTATTGGCCCACTATGCGAAAGGATATCGAAGCGCACTGCGATGCATATTTATCATGTGCCCGTCACAGGGGGACAACCAGTCAACCTGCTCCTATATTGCAGTGCCCAGTACCATCAAAACCTTGACAAACTGTCTCTCTCGATCTTCTGAAGCTGCCTCGCACAGAATCTGGCTTCGTTTATCTGTTAGTGGCAGTCGATCATTTCTCTAGATTTGTTATCTTAGTTCCATTGCGTGAAAAGTATGCTAACGCAGTAGCACATGCCTTTATTAATTCAGTTATTTGCCCTTTCACAACACCAGAAGTAATTTTAACTGATAACGGGTCAGAGTTCAATAATTCAGTTCTGGAAGAAGTTTGTCTTCGATATGGAATTAAGAAATGCAATATAGTGGCCCATCATCCAGCCTCCAATGGCCTAGTAGAGCGCCAGAATAGAAAGATATTGGAGAGTCTGCGTCACATAGTAGGAGATCAGACTTCCAACTCGGATGAATGGATTCCACAGGTAGCTGCTTCAATTAATTCATCCATCAATAAGTCAATTGGAGAAACACCATTCTTCATCATATATGGCTTTGACAAAAGACTACCTTATTCACTGTCGCAATCCAAGCCTGATCCGATCTACGACTACGATAACTATGTGCGAGTAAACCTATCCAACTTCCAGAAAATTCATAAATATGTTCAGGATAATCTGGCCCTTACAAATGAGGAAACGGTACATAACCAACATGCCGCTGCCACAGATGTTGCCATCCAAGTAGGTGATTTAGTTTTTGCCCTAGATCATGACAGAGAATCAAAAGTAAACAGTAAATTCTTGGGTCCCTTCCGTGTCATATCTCGTAAAGGTAATAAATTCGAATTAAGAGATCCGCACAATGCAGAGACGACATGGGTGCATGCTGATCATCTCAAACGTGCATCAAAACGCATAGTCTTGGAGGAACCACTAAGAGAGTCCACACACCCACAACAAATTCCTACTCAGCCTTCTTCCTCTTCTCTAAACCTTCCTTCTGACATTACTATTCAGCCTTCCCCTACTGTTAATGACTATCGTGCCAAATTGCGTTCTGCCACTAAGTCTCTTGCATAACGTTATCATCTCATACTGTCGTTAACATCTGCATCAACATCACCTCTAAGATCACCTCATTTTATAGGAAATATGCTGTGGGTCTACGTGCTGACAGTGCTGACTTTGGTTGGGTCTGGATCGGGTGAGGACGATGGTACCGTACGGCCCGAGGCCTTAACTGGCGCAGGAGGCGAGGTAATGGTCGTCAGAGACATAGTCTCTTTGCGATATGACCTAGAGCCGCTGGCCGCCGTGGCCATCGCCCTGCCTGACCTTGCACGTCAGCTAGACGACCTGCAGGGACTCTTGTCAGAAATTAGAACTCGACATCCCACTGACACATTTTTGTACCCACTCTACCTACCCATCCGCTGGAAATTAGATTATATTCGTTATCAGTTCAACCATCTTCAAGATTCCTTCCCTCACCAAACGCCTATGGGTCGCTCACGAGTGAAACGTGGACTTTTTGACCTTGGAGGAGAAATCCTCAGTGGATTATTTGGTGTAGCGACTAACCGTGAACTTTCTGGTTATAAAAAGGACTTAATCCAATTAGCCAATGCCATCGAGTCCAAAAACAAAGTGTTACGTATTGAACATTTTATGATGCAACAGATGAGTCACCATCTACATAATGTTACTAATGCATTAAATAATTTTACGATTGTTCTTAAGCGTGAAGTATCACAGACTAATATTATTTCAGAGTTGATGTATGTTAAATTACATGTTGATAATTTGCAGGTTTCTCTGAACTCTCTTGTCTCCCAAGTTACTAGTGTAATTCGCATTTTAGTCAATGCAGTTGATAGTCGTGTGACCCTAGATTTAGTATCTCTCTCTGACCTTCGTTCTACCTTGGAATGGGCTCACTCAACATTCGGCTTGTCTCCTATGATTCCATTTTCCTCTTTAGAACACTACTACCCAATACTAGAAGCCACATTCCTTGCTAAAGATATAATTGTTCATATTCCTCTTCGTTCTTCCATCATACTCGATCTCTTTCACATCATTCCTTTTCCCTTCTGGTACAATAACTCCCTAGTACAAGCCTCTGTCTCTTCAGAGTACTTTCTTCTCTCCCATGATCATCTCTATATAGCCTTCCTCTCCTCAAGTGACCTCGGTAGCTGTGCCCTTCTCACACCCAGCTCTGGTGTTTGTGCTGCGTACCTCATAACAATTTTTCCTGGCTGCGTTGCTCCTTGCGAATCTGCCTTAGTCCGTAACTTCTCAGTACAACCTGTCTGTACCTTCGTTCCGGCTCCCAAAAGCCAGGTACACCATGCTCGTCTAAATCACATCCGCTATTTCTTCTTTACTGCCTCAACTCCAGTCAGTCTTATTTGTCCAGGGACCCCTGTCCGTTCACTATCCGCAATTGGTTTATATAAGGCCCCTGATTACTGTACAGTAAAGTCTGAGTCCATCATAACCCATGCCACACATTATCACTTCGCACTCCGCTCCCACAAGTATGACATCTTCAAACCTATTAATACAACCTTTCATCTACCAACAGACAATCTTTCCATCACATCAGAAAACCTACGTATGTTGAACTATTTAAACAATTCTAATTTTATTATGAACCAGTTCTCTTCAGCTTTTAACCGCTCCTGGTCGCATCCAGTCTTTGTATTTCCTCCGGTTGTCTTATGTTTTCTAGGTTTTATTGCAATCGTTTGTATCCTGTATTGTTGTCTCAAGCAAATGGACAAAAGGTTGCATGAGATCCGTGTAGCAACAAGGTTAGGGCGACAACCAAAAGACCTGGAAAATGGTAGTTCTGAGTAAAACTCATTGTGTGATTATATATATATATATATATATATATATATATATATATATATATATATATATATATATATATATATATATATATATATATATATATATATATATTTGTAAATTGACCAAACCTATATGTTTATGCTATTTTTCCAACATGGCCATGCGCTGTGAATATATTAATCCTTTCTTACATCCAGCTTTGTGAATTATGTAGCAATATCTCATTTATTATTGTACTCCCATGTAATCCCGGTTCACTGTATACTCAGACCACTTGTATTCTTGCCATATTATGACTTGATGCCCCACCACTGTGTCAGGAGACACTTTTTGATGAGGGGGAAAATTGTTTGTAACCTTTTTGTAGATATTATATAATATGTTAATATGGTATGTAAGTAGTATGTAAGTAGTTGTAAGTAGGATCCAAGTAGGGCGTCAACGCTCGCTCAGTGTTATGTCTACGACATATGAGTCACGACTTCCGAGTCGCACCGCTTCTCTCTCTCTAGCCGGTGGCAATTTTTTACTGGCAAACCGGCGATCAGTAGCAGTTCAAACGGGTCTGGGGTAGGACATGCAATTGTCCGCCATCGCTGTATATTGATTCAAGACTGTGTTTAATATATTGTCAGAAAACTACTACAAGACTTTGCCTTTACCTGCAAGGGGCCATCGACAGTTTTAACGAGAGAGAGAGAGAGAGAGAGAGAGAGAGAGAGAGAGAGAGAGAGAGAGAGAGAGAGAGATATGAGGAGAGAAAACCATAAAGAAAGACAGAAAAACAAATGAAAAGAGAGGAAGAGAAGCAAAAAAAGATAGAGAGAGAGAAAGAAAAAGATGAATAAAAAGAAAATGAAAGAGAGAAAGATAACTGAAGAGAGAGAGAATGAAAGATAATTAAATAAATAGTGATAGTTAGAGAGAGAAGGAAAGAGAGATAATGAAAGAGAGAAATAAAGAGAAGGCAATAAGGAAGGAAGTATGGGTAAATGAGGAGAAAAGTGATAAACAAAGGAATAATAAAGTCGTAAAGTGTGTTGACAGTTCTCTCTCTCTCTCTCTCTCTCTCTCTCTCTGCCTCCCCCCACCCCACCTGACCTCACATGACCTGACCTCCTATCGGACAGGTGTGAGCAGCTGATGTTACCAATAAAGCCACACGAACTACGATATATCACACCGTTCTCTATATAACAGTAATTGTCTAACGTGGTCAAGCTAGGAAAGTGATGAAAATGTCACGCTTACAACCACAACCCTCACTCCTAACGCAGATGTACCATAAAGTATTCAGTATAGACGGTCGAGCACAGCAAACCTCAAGATGAACATTGTTATCCCTCACTGCCCATCACTCCCGTCATTACATTGATTACACCGCTTAGGCCATAATGATGAAAGAAATTACGAAACACTTAGCTCTTGCTATATGTCAAATGTGTGTGTGTGTGTGAGAAAGAGAGAGAGAGAGAGAGAGAGTAAAGGTGGATAGACGAGAAACATGATGAAGGGCAGAAGTGGACGAGCGGAGCATGAATAATATAGTATGATTTTATACACGATGTGAAGAGGGTTGGGAAAAATGTTTTATGGGGATTTGTCATGTGGAAGAATGAAGATTGACAAATGTGATAAGGGAGGGTGTAAGTGTGAAGTGGAGGGGGTGGACAGGGTGAAGGAGACCGAGGATGAGATGGAGGAATGTGATGGAGAGGTTAACGGATGAGGCCTGTGTGTGTTGCAAAGAGGAAGAAATCAATGTTTCGAAGTCTTGGGCAATGAGATGATGACTCTGTGGTATTCTCTTTCCCATTTCTAGATCCTAACCATCTTCTTCTTTAGTTAGTTAGAGGTGATGGTGGTAGTGATAATGATGATGATGATGATGATGGTGGTGGTGATGGAGGTAATGGTGATGGTGGTGGTAATGATGAAGATGATGATGATGATGATGATGATGATGACTGGTGATGATGGTGATGGTGATGGTGGTGGTAATGATAAAGATGATTATGATGATGATGATGATGATTGTGCAGGTGGTGGTGGTGGTGGTGGTGGTGGTGGTGGTGGCCGTGGTGATGATGATGATGATGATAATTCACTACCTACAAACAAAGTGATTACGAACAGAAAGACGAAAAAATACACTACATGATTCAGAATAATTCCAAGAGAATGGAAATAATGCCAGTTGGTGGAAGTAGAAAGGAGGGAGAAAGAAAACGGGGAAGAAAAGGAAAGAAGGAAATGAGAAAGAAGAGGAGGAGGAGGAGGAGGAGGAGGAGGAGGGGAAAGAAGAGCAGGGGGAG
>NC_137003.1:47461401-47471401 GCF_032717465.1 Coenobita brevimanus
AATAAAGATAAAATTACTGTATATGTATCTTGACAATAAACACAAAGTCGGTATGCCGATATATTTGCTCCCCTTGTCCTCTGGCTAATCACAAATCGTCAAAACTCTACCATCCCTTAACGGTACAGTACCAGTTAGCTCCCAGGGTTCCTGTGTGAGAGATTGTGCTGGTAGGATACTAAGCGTACCGCCCTCCGCCGATCGGTTAATAGTTGCGAAGCTCAAAGGTCCCTATCCCGGGGTTCTCCTCTTTATAAACTGTTGAAAATGCCCAGTTCCGTCCTGTACTGGGGACACTGGTTGCAAAAGGGTTAATATAAAGTTGTGTTTATTGTGAATATTGATCAGTTTTTGGTCACCTCATGGTCTAGAGTGGTTAAAAAGAATTAGACGAAGTAACGTTCATGCATAGGTTCAATCCTTGTGAGGTTACTGTAGGCTTTTCAATCCTTAACTGTATGCATTTCCCCTTTCTCTGAAGTCTCCATTCTAGGTTATTTCAACGCTCACCACCACCTTTGGCTCTCCTCTCCTCTCACAGACCTCACCTGATGAACAAGCCTACGTCTTTTCCGTCCTTAGAGCAACTTGTACAGCACCGTATCCGTATCCCTGACCTCCTTGGAGAGAGTTCCAATATACTTGACCTCTTCCTTACAACTAATCCTTCTGCTTCCACTGTTAATCTTTCATCTCCGTTGGCCTCCTCCGATCACAACCTAACCAAAACCTGTCCTATCGCTCCGGCACAGCCTGTGGACCCTCAAAAGAAACGTCGATTGTGGCACTTCGGAGCTGCGGATTGGGAAGCCTTCAGGCAGTACTTCTTTGATTTTCACTTGAATTATTTTTGCTTCCATGGCCGGGAGCCATCTGAGTGTGCCTTGCGCATTACGGAGGTTATTCTTTCGCGCAAGGAAGCATTCATTCCCTTCTCGTATCCTATGACTAATACAGGAAAGCCTTAGTTTAATCACGCTTGTTCTAATGCTGTCCACAACAAGGAGAGGGCCAATAAAAGGTACCAGGGCCAACCCACCTTTGAATCACTTCTTTTTTCTGTTTCTACCCGGGATCGTGTTAAGTCTGTTTCGCTCTGCTAAAAATAATTTCATCCATACTAAATGCTCTCAACTCTCCAACCCGAATTCTTCTCGCTCCTTCTGGCACCTTGCCAAAATCTTTCTAACAACTTTACCTCATCATCCTTCCCTCCTCTTTTCTGCTCTGATGGCTCTGTAGCTATTTCTTCAACTGATAAAGCAAATCTCTTCTTCCAGACTTTCTCCTCCACTTCCACCTTAGACGATTCCGGTGCTGTTCCTCCATCACATCCCCTCTCTGACTTCCTCATGCCTGACATTAAAATTTCTTCAGCTGATGTATTTTCTGCCATCACTGTCCTCAATACTAACAAGGCATATGGGCCTGATGGAGTCCCTCCTGTTGTCCTCAAGAATTGTGCTTACACCCTGCCTAGGTAAACTCTTTCGCCTGTGCCAATCAACTTGTACCTTTCCTTCTTGCTGGAAGTTTGCTCTCATTCAGCCAGTCCCAAAGAAGGGTGACCATTCCAGACATCTAACTATCGTCCAATTTCTTTAACATCCTGTGTCTCAAAAGTTTTCGAGTATATTCTTAACAGGAAAATGTTAAAGCATCTTGCCTGTCACAACCTTCTTTCTGACCGTCAGTATGGGTTCCGTCAGGGACGCTCCACTGGCGATCTTCTCACTTACCTTTCGGACTCCTGGTCATCCTCCTTTCGGGACTTTGGCAGAAGCTTTGCCATTGCACTTGACATCTCAAAGGCTTTCGATCGAGTCTGGCATAAACCTTTAATTTCCAAACTGCCCTTTTACAGTTTCTATCTTTCTATCTGTGCCTTCATCTAGAGCTTCCTTTCTGGTCGTTCTGTAGCCGCTGCTGTAGACGGCCATCGTTCTTCTCCTAGATCTATCAACAGTGGTGTTCCTCAGGGCTCTGTCCTATCACCAACCCTCTTCCTTTTATTCATCAATGACCTTCTAAGCTGTACATCTAACCCTATCCACTCGTACGCTGATGAATCCACCCTTTACCTTTCCATTCGGTTCCCGCAAAGTCCATCTCAGCAGTTACTTCAACAAACAAGGGATGAGACTATGGCACACCTGATGTCTGACTTGGCTCTTATCTCTGACTGGGATAAAAATAATCTTGTTTTTATTGCATCAAAGACTCAGTTCTTACACCCATCAACCAGACAAAATATTCCACAGGAGTACCCACTAATGTTTAATAATGTCCAGCTCAAACCTGCATCATCCTTGAACATACTTGGGGTTTCATTCACTTGGGACTTATCTTGTAAGCTCATATTATATCTCCTGTAAAATCTGCTTCCAAGAGATTAGGTGTGCTAAGCCGACTCCATACCTTCTTTACCCTGCACAGTTGTTGACTTTATACACGTTTTTTTTTTTTTTTTCCGCTCCTGTGTGGAGTACAACTCTCATGTGTGGAGAGGCTCCCCACACACAGCACTTCTCAATAGGGTGGAGTCTAAGGCTTTTCGTCTTATTAACTCACCTCCTCTTACTGGCTCCCTTCAACCTCTGTCTCTTCGCCGCACTGTTGCATCTTTATCACTTTTCTATCGCTACTTCAATGGTCACTTCTCCTCTGAACTGGCTGCTTGCATCCCTCCACCTCTATGACGGGCGCGTAGCACCCGTCTAGCAACAAACTCTCATCCTTTTTCTGTCTATCTCTCTAATGCAAGAGTTAACCGTTACTTCCATTCCTTCATTTATGCAACAGGTCAACCCTGGAACTGTCTCCCTCTGTCTATATTTCCTACTTCCTACGACATCCAGTCTTTCAAACGCAGTGTGTCCAGGCATCTCGAAATGAACGGATCATAAATTTGGCTCTTCTTTGTATTGTTTTTGTTTTTTTCTCTTGGATGGAACAGTTTGCGGGCTCCCAGTCTTTGGTTCCTTCATCCTTGCATTAAAAGAAAATGCAAGGCCACCAAGGGAAGTAGGCTGGTCATCTATCCTTAATTGGACTACGACAGCCTAGCCTCGGGACCCGACTCTTCTAAATGTGTGATACTGGATTGTCTGTTCTATATATGGCACATAAAGATTGATCCACATAAGCTTAACCAATAGAACACTTCACCTTTCTCATGCATCACACCTTCAACAGACACCCCTTCCCCATTCGCACATCTCCAGAATGGGAAAATATATTTCTGTCTATAACTATCCCCCCGAAGAGAAGGTCTGGTTGTGCAGCGTAGCTAATTTAAGTTAAGAATACAGAACAGAGAAAGAAATATAATTCTACCATTGTCCAAACGACAGGATCACGTTCCTGAAACTCTACGGACTTTACTTCTCATGTTTCATTTACTTTGTCATGCGGTGTTGACAAATTGTATTGGCATCATGTACTACCATCAATATAAATACGCACGTCATCTACCCTTAAATTTACAGAACTAGCAGGTGCACGATAGCGTAGTCTCGAAGCCCTACATTTGAAATAAGCAAGATGATACACTTTCCATAGACCTGCGGAAAAACTATTGCAGCCAATGTTTTAAAGTTTCTGTTTTTGAAACTCATAGAATATGTGAAATTGTTTCACTAAATATCTCCATATGGGCAACATTGGAAAATGTTAAATAATCAGTTGATGCATAAGCGGATGCAAGAGTTAATATGTCAAATCAACTCAAATTTTCAAGCTGAGCAATTTCGTACTTTATAAGAAAATCGCTCAGGGCTCTCCAAGAGCAGTTATTCGATCTTTCATTAAAGTACAAAAAAAAAAAAAAGATCCCCCGGATGTACCACATATAGGCCTGTCGGCTGTGACGCAGGTAATGTTACTGGATTGTCTCTTACCTGTATAATTCTACTATTGTTCCTAAGCTATTGCCATGCTGATGAAACTCTACGGACCTCGCCTCTCCCATTTCACTTTCTCTGCCATGCACCCGCCTCGCCTGAATTGGTCTCATGTATGAATATGTAATGCTCTACTTTACAAACATGTATGCAGTTCATGGATGTAAATACTGAAGATGATAGACGTGTTGTATGCTGGCAACATGCATATTCGGCCAGCATACAACGAGATATATTACAACGAACGGAGTATGGTCGCCCAGGGAAAGACCGAGAAATATTGACTTAAACTTTTAATAACATACTTGAAAGATCTGGGAAGTGATTTTATATAGAGATTCTCTCTCTCTCTCTCTCTCTCTCTCTCTCTCTCTCTCTCTCTCTCTCTGCTGAAATAAAAAACACGATTTAGGTGAAAAACAAATGAAATAAATAATTTTTAGCTCCTACGTTGGTGTAAGTGAAAATTATACTCCTTTTACTCTAACGTGGCTCAAAACTGCCAACTCTCATCCTTAAACGCTGAGTGTAACAAAAAATTAGCAATACGGCATGACGCTAGTCACGAAGAAGTGCTGTAGTTGTAGACCCATAATACTGTCCTTTTTTGCCACTGAGTTACGTGAAATAAGCTACAAGAGGACGATAATCCGGACCAAGTTAAGGTAAAAAAAAATAGTTACTGTCTTCGGGCTAAAATCTAACATAATTGCTTAGATGAAGGAAATTATAGCACTGAAGGGGTTTAGAATATCGCAAAAATTATACATCCTGGCTGTGATGCATCTAGGTGTTGTATGCAGCCTGATGTTAACTGATTTTTGTTCTGCATTTCATAGGCTTACAAAATCTATGGACGCAGGTAAGAATTTTGTTAGTTATTTCCTCTCTCTCTCTCTCTCTCTCTCTCTTGAGCGTAAAGAATGTGTTGCAGTCAAGTGATAAGAAATATGGCTTGAAAAACTGAAGAGGGAACACGGACGTTGAAAGACATACAGATATTATAACAATGAAAATAATGTGAGATAAACTAAGACATGCCTATACAGTACAAACAATAAAAAACACGGGCCTATTTCATGACTCTGAGGTGAGTAAAGCACACACACACACACACACACACACACACACACACATGCAATATATCGGGTACAGTATCATATAAGCTTCTTCATTCCCCTTGCCCTTAGCGCAGTGTATGCTGAATGGAATTATACTCTCTCTCTCTCTCTCTCTCTCTCTCTCTCTCTCTCTCTCTCTCTCTCTCTCTCTCTCTCTCTCTCTCTCTCTCTCTCTCTCTCTCTCTCTCTCTCTCTCTCTCTCTCTCTCTCTCTCTCTCTCTCTCTCTCTCTCTCTCTCTCTCCTATTACTGCTCCTTGGTAAGTAAACTCCATTGCTATACTGTTTCCACTATAACTTGGCTTTAAAATGCCATGTCCCTCTCCTGAATGCTGAGATGTGACAATAGACTAACACTAGAAAATGATACTGGCCTATATCCTTTTCACACTAACTTGGCCCAAAATTTCTGCTTCTATCCATCATAAATGCTGGGAGATTAACGTTAGATTTTTGTGCTAGTCACGAAGATGTGGTTTGAAAATGATTTTGAGCTGTTTAATATTATTATTCTGCCACTGGGTGACGAAAAATGAGTAACGAAAGGACGAAAATCTGGGTCAAATTAAGGTGTAAGGAGTATAGTAATATTTCCTGGATGAACTGCGTAGGGAGGAGTGTATGGCAAGGTTTATAACTCAATGGGACAAGTGCTTATATTGTCCGATAGCTAGTGTGAAGTCTATTAAAATACAGAATACCTCCAAAAGATAAATAAATAAATAAATAAATAAATAAAATGAGGAGAGGATTATGGCTGTAATGTGGGTTTATGATTCCAGGGATTTGCATGGTGAGTGAGTGAGTGTGTGGCTCATTTTACTGGATATGCTGGCGATTAGTTCTCCAGCAATTGTGGTCTTTCTCCTTACACTCTGAACTTCGCTGCACTCCATCCTCAGAAGGTGCAAAATTGGTAAGGATGATGATGATGATGATGATGATGATGAAGATGATGATGATGGTGGTAGTGGTGGTGGTGGTGGTGGTCGTGGTGGTGGCGATGAGTATGGTGATGATGATGATGATGATGATGAGGATGAGGATGGTGATGGTGATGAACTTTGCTGTTGCTATTCTGGACACAAGATTAGTAGCCCGTTATCAAGTGCACTGAAATGTGAATTAGTAGTAATACACACACACACACACACACACACACACACACACACACACACACACACACACACACACACACACACTCGCGCGCGCGCGCGCTCAAATAGATTAACATCTCTGTATATTACTTGGAGTCCCATCCCGCGAAGGGTCACTTCCATAAATAGGTTTCATTAACATACGCTACTGATATGCGCAGACACACAAACACACACACACACACACACACACACACACACACACACACACACACACATACGTTGATACATACACAAGCTACATACACTTATTGTCTCTCTCTCTCTCTCTCTCTCTCTCTCTCTCTCTCTCTCTCTCTCTCTCTCTCTCTCTCTCTCTCTCTCTCAAACTCCTCACAAACACAGTACCTCTTCAGTAGTCGGCTGGGTGGCAGACCTCTTCTTGATCCTCCCGTCTTGAGTGGCTACCGCTGCGTCGGGCGTGTTCGGGGGTCGGGAATGCAAGTCGGACGTCGGGTGGGCGTAGGTGAGGGCGAAGGTGAGGGCGAGGGCGGCGAAGAAAAGATGGGTTGTTGAGAGCATGGCGGAAGGTGTGAAAAGTGAGTTTAGTGGAAAGAATAAATGGGTGCGTGTGGTGTTTGGGTGAGGAACTAGTCTAAATTCCCGACACACAAGTTATAATTTGGCTATTGTGTGAGCTACGTGTGCGTATGATGGAGGGAGGAGATCTGAACGCTACGCCCGTGGACCGCTGAATGCGCAAGTGGCAGCCGTGGTGGGGTTTATATACGCTCGCCTTCCACCCACAACATCCACCACACTTCGCTATTTCCAGGAATACTGCTGTCTTATTTGTTGGAGACTGTTATAGCCGCTAAATTACCAAGGGATTTAAATATACTGTTCTTATTTTCGAAAATATAGTACGCGCCAGCCTTTAAAATCTATATATACTATGTGCTTGGTACATATAAAAATCAGACTAATCTTTGAGTCAACCCACGCAAAATCTTTAGCACACGTCACTATGTTCAAGAATAGTGTTGGATGCTTAATGTGAGGAACTGATAATTGCTGACCTACTGGGGTTCTGAACACACTATGAAATATTTTGATGTGGAAGAAAAAACAAACGCGAGTCAATTCCAGTGCGGTACAGACGAAAACGTGATTATTAATGCCATCCATGCATCAATCCACACAAACGCTTAGCACTTTCCGCTATATTTATCGGTAATGATGCGCAACGTGACGTCATATCGTCGTACTGTGCATTAACATAACTGCTGGGAATTAACTCCTGACCTAGAGCAATATGCAGAATTGAACCATAAATAAAAATGGACAAGTGAATGCGGTTTTAAGTAATTTTATTCACACAAAGACTATTACTTACTTAGAGGGATATGAGTTACAAAAAACGACACAGCTGTCTGTCTGTCTGTCTGTCTGTTTCTCTCACACACACACACACACACACACACACACACACACACACACACACACACACACACACACACACACACACTCAACTATATAACCATCCACCATCTAACCTATCTATCTATCTATCTATCTATCTATAAAGTATATATATATATATATATATATATATATATATATATATATATATATATATATATATATATATATATATATATATATATATATATATATATCCACAAGGAAAGAAGGAAACACGAAATATCTTGAGCGCTTTCGTGTATTCATATCTTCAAGGGAGAACAACAGTGAGAAGATGTGAATACACGATATCGCTTGGGATATTTCGTGTTTCCTTTTTTCCTTGTGGATATCAGCATATTTATGAATCACGGGTTATTAAGTGATTTATTAGCACACATACACCCCCACCTCCATCCCCACCCACCCACACCCACACATATCCTCCCCTCCACACCCACACCCCACACACAAAATATATATATATATATATATATATATATATATATATATATATATATATATATATATATATATATATATATATATATATATATATATAGTGTTAAGTTTAGAGTTTAGTAGGAATAGAATACAAAGGTGGCAGTCAATATGGTAACCAAAGGGTTAAGAATGAGAGGGTGTTGAGTGCAGTAGCCCATGTGTAGTGTGGCTGTAGCCCCGCCATGGGTAGCAAGTGCCAAACGGTGCTAGCAGCGGGGAGCAGCAGGCGGAAGAATGGGAGTGTGAAGGGGTGGGGGAAGGGGAGAGGAAGAGAGGAAGGGGTGGAGAGGTAAGGGAGTAAAAGGATATGGGTAGGGATGGAGAGAGGAAGGGGTGGGTTTGCGCAGCAAGAGGGGGTACGAAAAAATAAAGGAGAGCAGGAGTAAGGAAAATGAGAAGTAGTATGAAGAGGTGAGAAAACAGAGAGGGGGATGGGGAGAAGGACTGAAGAGTAGGAATGAGAGAAGTGAGATGAAGAGGAGGGGAGAGAGAGGGGGAAAGACGGGGTGTGGGGTGCAAGGGGAGAAGGACTGGAGAGGAGGAAATGAGAAGAAGAATAAGTGTATGGGGAGATGGAATGGAAAGGGAAAAGTCTTGGTGGAGGAAGATGGGAGAAGGGATGAGAAGAGAGGAGGAAGGAGGGAATGGGTCTGGGATAAGGGGAATATGGAAAGGGAGGTAAAGGATGTGTGGTTGAGTGAGAATGAATGCGGGAAAGGAGAGAGGGGTAAGAGACAGGAGAGAATAAGGAGAGAAGGGAAAGACAAGGAAAACCGGGAAATTGGGAACAGATATACTAACGGGTGAGGGGACAGGATATGAGGGAATGGGGGGGAGAAGATTATAAGAAGGGGAAGAGGTGAGAGGGGGAGGCCGAGGGAGAGGTTGGTCGAAGGAGTATGAAGGGAGAAGAAAAGGAGGAAGAAGAATTGGAGAGGAGGAGTGGGGGAGAAATAGGTAAGAGAGAGAAGGGGAGAAGGAGAGAAGAAACAAGGAAGAGGGTACGAGGAATAGGGAGGGGATGAGGGGAGAGAGATAGAAGTGGGAGAGCAAGAGGGGAGAAGGAAGAGTTCTTAAGAGGGGTGAGGGATCTGAGAAAATAAAGAGGCGACCAGGAAAAATAAATAGAGTTTGTGGCGTAAACGGCAAAGATATTGTAGTAATGTTTCTCCTTCTTTTTTTCATTTTTTCTTCAGTACTTAATGATGCGTGTTCTAATGGAGCTGGGTGGTGGTGGTGGTTGATAATGGTGATGATGATGATGATGATGACAATGATAATGATGATGATGATGATGATGATGATGATGATGATGATGATGATGATGTTGATGATGATGATGATGATGATGATGATGATGACGATGATGATGGCGATGATGATGATGATGATGATGATGATGACGATGACGATGACTATGACGATGATGATGATGATAATGATGACAATGATGATGATGATGATGATGATGATGATGATGATGATGATGACGATGACGATGACGATGACTATGACGATGATGATGATGATGATGATGATGACGATGATGATGAGGAGGAGAAGAATAATAACGATGATGATGAACCTTCCTTCCTTCACTTTAACTCCTTCAGTCCCTCCCTCCCTCCTTCCTTCCTTCATGTTCACTCTGGTTCTTTCATTCTCTCTGCCACAGCACTGACATTCACCACTGTCTCTGTGTGCCTCTGTCTGTTCATGTCTTTCTGTCTGTTTCCTTTCCGGCTACTGTCTCTCTGTGTATCATATTATTCGTATTGTTTCGTTCATAAAGGCTCCAACATGCTTGTTTGCGTCGGCCTTGGTCACCTAATGGCTGCTCTCCACGCTGCTCTCATTGTGTGTTTTGGTTATATTTTTATCTGTCTTCCTCTGTGGTTTCTATGTACATTTGCC
>NC_137003.1:47476401-47531401 GCF_032717465.1 Coenobita brevimanus
CAGAAGTGAGAGAATAGTGAGAGTTTGTGAGAAAAAATGAAAAGTAGAAGAGAGAGCGTACGTTTGAGAGAATAAAAAAAAATAGAGTGAGAACAGGAATGTAAAAAAACGTGTGTGAGAGGGCATGAAAGAGTGTGTGTGTGTGTGTGTGTGTGTGTGTGTGTGTGTGTGTGTGTGTGTGTGTGTGTGTGTGATCTGAGAAAGAGCGAGAGGGGGTGGGTGTGAGGGAGAGTATTGGTGAATAGAAATGAGAGAGAGAGAGAGAGAGAGAGAGAGAGAGAGAGAGAGAGAGAGAGAGAGAGAGAGAGAATACGAGTAAGAAGTATAAAAAAGCAATGAAAGAGTAAAAATAAAAAAAGAGAGAGATTGAGAAAATGAGCTAGGAGATGTGAGAGAGCGAGTGTGAGCGAGTGAGATAGGGGGTTATTACCATGAACAAGCCAAAACAGAGAAATAGCTCTTATACCTCATCTCTCTCTCTCTCTCTCTCTCTCTCTCTCTCTCTCTCTCCCTCTCTCCCTCCCTCCCTCCCTCTCTCTCTCTCTCTCTCTCTCATACACACAGAATACGTGCATAAAAACCACATACACACACAAGAATTCACACAGATACATTAGTACTCTCTCTCTCTCTCTCTCTCTCTATCTATCTATCTATCTATCTCTATCTCTCTATCTACGAGTATATGTCTATCCGTCTGTCTGCCTAGATCTGTCCCTCTTCCCTTCTCCCACTATCCATCCCTCCCTCTTTCTCACTTTACCTTCCCTTCTTCTCTCCTTCCCTTCCTCCCTCCCTCCTTCTCTCCCTCTCCCTCCCTTCCTCCCTCCCTCCTCCAGCACACTTCACCTCTCAAGCAGAGTGTAAAGTGTGTTTATGAAGATTAGTAGTGTGATATTTCTGCTGGTTGCACGAGAGAGAGAGAGAGAGAGAGAGAGAGAGAGAGAGAGAGAGAGAGAGAGAGAGAGACAGACAGAGAGACAGAGAGAGAGAGAGAGAGAGAGAGAGAGAGAGAGAGAGAGAGAGAGAGAGAGAGAAGAGGAAAATACACTGTATCATCATTAGTCACCAATAATTTCACCATTTTTTCATCATGCACTATCATCAGTACCCCTCTGTCATCAGCACGCACCGTTATTAATTCCACATCATCACCATCATCATCATCACGACCACCACTACCACCACACCACTGATAATTCCCCATCATCATCATCGTCATCATCATCACACCAAACCCTATCAAGGAAATATCAAGCGTTTGAAGATTAGCCCTTTCAACCCAATGAAGTATTCTATACATCAAACTCGCCACTCCATCTATCTATGTATCCTTCTATCTATCTATCCGTCCATCTCCCATTAGGATATAATTTTCAAACTCTTCATTAACCCCTTCTCTGCTAGTGGTCTGTATAAAACTTAAAAAAAAAAAAATTGTCTGGAGAAGCATGAAAAAATACCTAAGTCCCCCATCGCATTGAAACGGTTAAGAAAAGGGACTGGGGGGTTACATTACCCTAACACCTTTTCTTCTGAGATTTTTTTTTTTTCGGATGGTTAATATCCTCGTTTTTTATACAGAGTTTGACGAGACTGGAAGAAGGATTTTTTGTTGTTAAAATAATGGAGTTAATTTTTGTATGTGTGTTAAAGTGGGGACATGTGAAGGTGAGGAACGTAGGAGGAAAGCTGGGTCTCAGGAACGGGCTAAAAAATCTATGCCCAGAATCTGACACCTAAATAAAAGATTGCCTTAAATGATCAACGCCATATAGTCATCCATATTTCTTTCATTATTATTGTCGGCATCATTTATCATTACCACCATTACCACCATCGTGACCTCTCTAATGACCCTTGTGAGGTGATTAACAAAGCCCCCTCTCAATTTCCTGATCACTCCTCCTCCCTCGTTATGCTCACTAAGGCTCCAATTGCCTCGTTAACTCCAATCACTCATCCTAACTACCCCGCCCCTAATTGACTGAGAGACTGAGATGCGTGGTTATGACGCTATAGCATCCGTTGGCAGCTTGAGTAAGAAGAAGAAGAAGAAGAGAGGAAGGAGGAGGAGGAGAAAGAGGAAGAATAAGAATAAGAAAAAGAAAAAGAAGAAGAAGAAGAGGAGGAGGAAAAGGAGGAGGAGGATGACGAGGAAAAAGAGAAGAAGAAATAGCTGTGGCAGTGAAGGCGTTAAGGTGCGTGTGTGTGTGTGTGTGTGTGTGTGTGTGTGTGTGTGTGTGTGTGTGTGTGTGTGTGTGTGTGTGTGTGTGTGTGTGTGTGTGTGTGTGTGTGTGTGTGTGTGTGTGTGTGTGTGTGTGTGTGTGCGTGTGTGTGTGTGTGGATTTGTGGAATTTGTGTGGTTGAGGTGGATTTGTTTTGCTCTCAGGTGAAGGAGAGAGAAAGAGAGGGGAAAGAAGGGGAAGGGAGAGGGGAGAGACGGTTATGGGAGAGGGGAGACAGAAGGGGAGAGGAAAATGAGGGGGAGGAGTGTAAAACATAGGGAGATGAGAGAAAGGGACAGGTATGAGGAAAGAGAGAGAGAGAGAGAGAGAGAGAGAGACCCTGTCCCTCACAAACAAGGCTATTGGGGTGTTGATGAAATACGTAAGGCGGCTCATTTTCTCTCTCTCTCTCTCTCTCTCTCTCTCTCTCTCTCTCTCTCTCGTGGAAAATGGAGTGCAAATGCCGAAGATTTTTATTATAATGTTAAAAAAAGGAGTGGGGGGGGGGTGAGAGTGGGAAAGGGAGACCGAGGATGAGGTGGAGGGATAGGCTGGGGAGGAATATTGGTGAGAGTGATGTGAACTGGAGGGAGGGCAGCGTGATGGCGGAGGACAGGGTGACATGGAGGGGATTATTTTGTGGTCACCCCCTTCTGAATTAAGGAATCTGACCGTAGATAGATAAACAGACAGACAAACAGGCAGACAGATAGACAGAGATAGATAAACTGGTAGGTAGGTACTGTAAGTAGGAAAGTAGGTAGGAGGAGGGTAGACAGACAGACAGATAGACAGACGAACAGACAGATAGACAGATAGATAAACTGGTAGATAGATACTTAGACAGATAGACAGACAGACAGATAGATAGATACATAGATCGATAGATGGACAGACTAATAGAGAACTGAGAGTAAGAAAACAAAGTGAAATGTGTAGCCGTCTATACTGAATACCCTATAGTACTGTACACCCACACAAATTATCTTTCGCTCTCTCTCTCTCTCTCTCTCTCTCTCTCTCTTTTATAGCATCCTGCGCCATATTGGAAAGCATTCAGGTCTGGAACAATGCATTTTCTTTTCACACAGATTTTTTTCACAGATAGATAGACAGATAGATATACTGATAGATAGATAAATAAATAGACATTATGACAGACAAACAAGCTCTATAACAATCAACTAATTTATCACATCCTCAGATGCATCTATTTGAGAAAATGAAAGCATACAGATAGATAGATACATGTATAGATAGATAAATAGATAGATAGACAGGCAAATATAGATAGAAGATTTTATTTCGAAATTCTCTCTCTCTCTCTCTGATTATCTATCTTTTTATCTATGTATCTTTCTTTTAATTTCCAAACGTACTTAGTTTTCTCCACGTATGCTGACACACACACACACACACACACACACACACACATACACACACAATCTTTATAACCTAAACACAAGAAAAACATCCATAACATCTTGAAAATACACACGAGATAAAACATGGAAGCAAAAAACAGCAAACTCTTAGTAAGGAAAAGTTTGTGTTTTTTGGAGAAGTTTACCCTAGAATCTGATAAAACCAAAAGAAAATGGGAAGACAGAGAAAACACGAGTTGCCATGTTTTCTTTAATTTGCTTTAAGGCGGGATGTGAGAGAGCTTTAATTTCCTCTCACCTGCCTATTCTCTCTGTCTCTCTCTCTCTCTCTCTCTCTCTCTCTCTCTCTCTCTCTCTCTCACTTCTCATTACTTCCTTCGTCATTTCCGTCATTTATTTCTTTCCATTCTCTCTTTCGCTCCTCCTTCCTGCCCTCCTTCTTTCCTTCCTTCTTTCTTTCTTTCCTCTCTCCCTCCCTTCATTCCTTCCTTTCCTTTTTACTTGCTTCTTCCTTTCATATCTCCCTTTATTCTTCCCTACCTTCTTCCTTCTCTCCATCATCCCTTGGTCCTCCCTACTTTCCTACCTTCCCTCCCTCTCTCCTCTCATCTTTCTCTCTCCCTCCCTCCCTCCTTCCTTCCCTCTTCCCTCCCTCTTTCCCTCCTCGCCTCCCTCCTTGGGTTTAGGTTTAATGAAAGAAGTAAATTAAAACGAATTGTATCGGCACCTCTCTCTCTCTCTCTCTCTCTCTCTCTCTCTCTCTCTCTCTCTTTCTCTTTCTCTTCAGACTCACAGACAGAGAAAAGCTGATATACAGAGACAGACAAAGATAAACAGATAGAGAAATATCTACCTACCTACATACGTACATGAAAACATACATACATACATACATATATACATACATACATACATACACGTATCGAACATAAGGAGTAATTCTGACCTAAGTGATGTCAACATTACCCCTATTACTTATCTATCAATCCATCTATCTATCTGTCCATCCATCACTCAAACTATCTATCTATCTGTCTATCTATCTATCTATCTATTTACTTAATGTTATCTTTACTGCTTCATTTTTATCTTTTCCTGAATCCTCTCGTTTTCTGATGGAGGGAGGGGGCCCAAGGGAGGCACGAGGAAATGGAGAGAGAGAGAGAGAGAGAGAGAGAGAGAGAGAGAGAGAGAGAATATGTGTACATTTATATATACATGTGCGTTTCATTCAAGGTTTATGTAAGTGTAAGTGTATACGCCTAACAATCCATGTACACATAACTGACACCTCATGTACACATACTTACGCCACTTCATATATGTCACCTTATCTCAGGGTTATATTAGGGTCATGTGTGTGTGTGTGTGTGTGTGTGTGTGTGTGTGTGTGTGTGTGTGTTTATCAAGCCAAGTAATACGTAACCTAACTTAACCAAACCTAACTATGACAACCCAAACCACGCACTATATCACTGGCACACACACACACACACACACACACACACACACACACACACACACACACACACACACACACACACACACACACACACACCTCTACTCAATGCCCTCTCGTATCGATCCACGGTAATTCTGCAAATCAAAACCGACCCCTTTCATATGCCTCATGTTTTTTTTTGTTTTGCCACGGTGTGTGTGTGTGTGTGTGACGGATCTGTTTTGAATTCCTTTGTCTCTCCGTCACTCCGTTTTGGGACGATGGGGGGGGGAGGGTAGAGGCCCGGGTAGGGAGAGAAAGTGAGAGAAAAGACGGAGATGGAGGAAAGAGTGGGAGAGAAAAGACAGGGATGGAGGAAAGAGGGGAAGTGGAGGGGAAATGAGTGAGGGAGAAATATGAAGAGAGAGAGAGAGAGAGAGAGAGAGAGAGAGAGAGAGAGAGAGAGAGAGAGAGGAAGAAACTGAAATCAAAGATGGCGCTTACTTAAGTTTGTTTGACTTGTTCGAAGCTGATATTATTTTTGTGGAGAAATGTCGTGAGGATTTGTAGGCTGCTTCTCTTAATCGTTTTCATCTTCATCTTCATCTTCATCGTCACTATCATCATCATCATCATCACAATTATTAACGTCATCACCATTTGCATCATCATCATCATCATCACAATTATTAACGTCATCACCATTTGCATCATCATCATCATCATCAATTTCAACTTTTATTATCAACGTCACAGCCATGATTTTTTTTACTATTAATATCACTATCAAAATTTTCATTATCAACATCATTGTCATCATCACTATCACAAGTTTTCACCTCACTCTCATCACCACTTTCATAAGCTCGATCACTGTCAGCATCACCACCATCATCATCATCATCATCACCACGAGACTAAATGCTATTGTTGTTGTTGTTATTGCAGTATTTGTCATTATTTTCTTGTGTCTTTGTTTGCTTGTTTGTACGCGGGAGATCAATTCCATCCACTAATCACTGGACGAGTATGTAAACAACTGAACCTCTCTCTCACTCACTCACTCGCTCACTCTCACTGCTTCGCTATCTCACTTTCTCGACCAGGTGAATCTTTAACCCTTTCTCTCCCTCTCTCTCTCTCTCTCTCTCTCCTCTCTAGACTATCTCCGCGCTTTAATTGAAATATTTGCGTCTACTGCCCACGAATACTTTTTCATCCTCCATATGACCAACCTCCCTCCCCCCCCACACGCACATACCAGAGATGTTACGAATATTATATAGGGCTCTAGTCCCCCCCCAGACCCCCCTCTCTATCCTCCCCCCTCCCTTTTCGCTCCCTCCCCTCTCCCCCTCCCCATTCTCTCCTTACCTGTAGTTTATTCAATTTATCTGGGTCCAATTTCTCCTCACTTTGAAGCCTGATCCTTCTAACTCAGTGGCCGGATACGACAATACAACGGCTTTTCACGGCACTTCTTCGTGACCAGTACCGTAATCTAGTGTTAATCAATTGTTAAAACTCAGCATTCAAGATGGAGAGATGGCAGTTTTAAGCCTGAAGTGAACAGGGTACGAAATTTGAAATACGGACCTAGCCTGCTCAATAGATGGTTGCATGTATCATCATCATCATTATCACCAGAATCTTCCTGAACACTACCATCATCATCATCATCATCATCATCCTCATCATCACCATCTCAACCCAGAATCACAAAAATATGACACACACACACACACACACACACACACACACACACACACACACACACTCAGGTAAGCAAACACCAATCCTTTTAACCTAACATTTATTTTTACAAGTTAATGAACGAATTGTGGGACCTCTGCTCAACACGGCCCCTCACTGCCCCTTCAGCACGTCCAGGTGGCGGTTTAGTCTGGCTGCCGAGACGATTTTATTCTTGGTAATAAAGACGATTTTCTTAGGATCTTAAAGGGAAACAAATCGAAGTGACAGGGTTTAAAAAAATAATGTCCCTGTAAAGATCACATTTTTCTTACTCATTTATTCATACTCTTTTAAAACTCATTACGGTCTTCTTTTGCTTTTTTTTTTTTAATCTAATTTTTGTTTTCGCCAGATCAGTGATGGAGACGGACGCCTTCACCCGGTGTCACCAATACGCGTGGACTGCCGAACTGCTCGGTATGCCAACGCCCCTCCCTATCCTCCGAAAGGAGGATGGTGGTGGTCTACAGGAGAAGGAAGCTAGCCTGCGGTCCACTGGGTTTACATTTACATGTAGATGAGTTTCCGGTTGCAGCTACATCACTTCTACGGCCAGATGATTTTACTCAATTTAAGCATTTTTTCTCCCAATCTTGCTACTGTTACATGATTTTATTTAGTCTAATCTTGCTTCCCTTACAATCTTAATACTGTTACAATATTTATTTCAGCTTATTTTGACTCTCGTACTGAAGGGGCAAGGAATTAAAAACACAGCTCTCGTGAATAAATTAGAATCAATAAATACAAACGCGGAAGTGATCAGTCTTACGCTATTTACATGGAAGTATTATGAAAAGTAACAATAAATAAAATGGCTAACAGATGAAACAGCGTGAGGCTTTACTATTGACCTTTACTAATAATGTTAATGGGGATGTGAGGGATACTTTGATTACGTGCTATGAGGGTGATGAGGTGTGTTAGAAGAGTGTGTTAGATGGGTGTGGTGGAGTGTGTATAAAACGGGGGATGTGTTTATGTGGGTTGGGTTAGTGTGTTATTGTTTGGTGTGCTAGGGTACGGTGTGTGTGTGTGTGTGTGTGTGTGTGTGTGTGTGTGTGTGTGTGTGTGGCTGATACATGGGTATACAAGACTCCCTGAGACACCTCAAAGCTTATGGTGTAATTAATATCATTACACAGACGGTACACCGCTGGACAGGAAGCGGGGAGAGAGAGAGAGAGAGAGAGAGAGAGAGAGAGAGAACAGATATATCAGAATTTTATGTAGGGGAGACTAAGAAAAACGTGAAAAAAATAAATATATCCAAATCGTATTATATGATCGATTAAATATATTACTTGAAGTGACGTCAAAAGTTAAAATATATTCTTTAAATGAGTGAAAGAATATGAAAATCTCTATAAAAATGGTGTCTTAGTGATGATTAGACGAAATATAATGAAAAAAAAAAAGACTCTAAACTTTGAATTTGTGGCTCAGTAAGAAATAGAATCGATAAATGGTATATTTGGCAAGAGATCCGGTGTATAAATAAATAAATAAATAAAGGGTATAGATAAACAATAAAAATAATGAAAACGACGAGGCTGCTAAATATCCAACCTCACAATAACCATCTCCATCTTTGAGAGGGAGATGGTGGAGTCAGGTGGATGGGTGAGTGAGGTGGGCTGATGCTTGAGGTTGGGTGGAGTGGGGCAGGTGGAGTGGGAGGTGGAGTGGGAAGGGAAAGAGGGTAATAATGGGGGTGGAAGACACTGTTGGAGATTTAGCGGAGACTGAGACTGTTCAGAGGTGGTGAGGCTAGGTGTGAAAGTGGAGATTTGGTGGAAATGGTGGTGGTGGAGATACGGTTTAAAAATTTAGTGAAGGATGGTGGACATGGAGGATTTTGAAAGACTATTGGTTATTTGGTTGAAGGTGGAGGGGGTGGTGGTGGTGGGGGTGGGGTGAATATTAGTGGAAACAGACGCTAACTTGGTGGAGATTTGGTGGAGAGAGACTACTGGTGGAGGAATTTGTGGTGGGGGAGATTCTGTACGAGATCGTCCTCGGAAAATATGGCCTCGAGTTCACTCCTGATGATGCGACCGATTCGAGGCACATCCACCACCGCGAGAACCTGTGGGAAAGAAAGACGTGTGAGATAATTGGAGAGAGAGAGAGAGAGAGAGAGAGAGAGAGAGAGAGAGAGAGAGAGAGAGAGAGAGGCGAGGAGGTACTAGCGTAAAATCTCTCGGCCAGGTGACGACAAGGTAGAGATAAGACAAAAGATAAGGAAAGTATGAGGTATGAGGGTCCATATAACACTCCACAGGTGTACACAGGTATCAGGTTAATGATGTGTGCACAGATAAGGTCACTATGGATCTACTAAAAGGTCAACCACTTTATCTACCCCATAGGTCAGGGTTGGGTAGATACGGGGCTTAAGTTTATTAGTGTGATTATTTTGTTATATTCTCTCTCTCTCTCTCTCTCTCTCCCCCTCTCTCTCTCTCTCTCTCTCTCTCCCCATTCATATAATATGTAAATTATCTCTTATTATTCATCTATCAGTCTCTTTATAAAATTCTCTATTCATCACTTAACCAACCAGTCTCCTTATATCTATCGCTTACTTATCCACCCATCTACCTGTCTATCCATCTACCTACCTGTCTATCTGTCTATCTATCTATGTACCCCACCCCCACATCTACTGACCTGGTTCTTCGCCTCGTCGATGACCTCCGGCTGCAGTACGAGGTCAGAGCGAGCCACAGTGACCTGGTCGGAGGTCAAGTCACCCATAGTCACCTCCTTCACCTTGATTACCTGCATGCGACGACCCTGCGATGAGAGAACAGGTGAGAAAATAAAGGTAAATGAGTTGATAATTAGGTGTACAGGTGAATAAGCAAGTTTGGTACAAGTATAAGAAATTTACTTAAAAACAACTGAAAAACTTACTGAAGAATCAGTCATCATCATCATCATCACCACCATCACCACCTCCCTACCTACCTTACTCCTAATCTTGAAAGTGATGTCAGCAGTCACATCAGCCGTGACCCGTGCCTTGTTCATCGCCCTGCCCTGCTGACTGAGTCTGACTGCCAGTGGACCGACGGCCACCCTGGCGGTAAAAAGGTCTCGGTTCGTGTTGCGGTCCAGCGTTACCTCATCGGTGCGGGCCAGGCGAGTCAACCCTGCCAGGACTGCGTTGGCTGATGCCTGCTCCTCAGGGGTGGGGTACACTGGACCGGTTCTGTCGGGTGAAAGAAGTGGAACTCCCGTAATACCTCTTCTCTGGCGATCTATTCTACACATCAGACCTGAATATCCTTTAGTATGTAACTAATATAAATGATGTCGATATTAAAATGTCAACAGCGTATAAGGGAATGTTAAACTGTATTATGCCAAATAAATCGCTAAGGATAACGTGTTACGAAACCTCCTTCAACCAAAATACCGCCATTAATTTATATATTATCTTTTGACTTTTTTATGGGAGGGACAGAGTTTTTTTTTTATACAAGTTAGGGTAATAAAAAAAGAAGATAATAATAACAATAATAATAATAGTAATAATAATAATAATAATAATAATAATAATAATAATAATAATTCACACATATACACACACACACATAAGAAAAAAACATCCACTCACTCCACGATCTCCTCCTCCATATCAAGCCTTCCCCTGTTTCCCTTCTTGCCTCTCTTGTTCCCCTTCTTCCCCTTCTTTCCCCTCTTCCTCTTGTTCTTCTTGCCTCCCTTCTTGTTCTTCCTCCTGCTGTTCTTCCTGCGTCCCTGTTCATAGCCTACCGTCACCCCTGCGCCTTCGTCATCCTGCTTAAAAAAGAAGAAAAAAAGAAAAGGAAAATTGAGATTCGTGAAGTTTGGGAGTGTTGTGATTTAGGATTCTCTCTCTCTCTCTCTCTCTCTCTCTCTCTCTCAGTCTATTTATGTGTCTGTCATCCCCTTGCAATGTTCTTATATCTTTCGTTATCTGTTTCTATCTGTCTATATGTTTGCCTATGTCTATATGTCTGTCTATATGTCTATCTGTATGTCTATGTACTCGTATTTATGTATTACGTATTTCTCTATCCATTTATTTATCTATCTACCTGTCTATATGTTTATCTAATCGTCTATCTATCACTGCCCTTCAAATTCTTATTTTCTTTTTCTCCATCTTTCTGTCTATCTATCTATCTATACATCCATCTATCTGTCTATCTATCTATCTATCTATCTGTCAGTCAGTTTGTCTATCTATCTATCACTGCCTTTTAATTAATGTTCTTTCTTTTTCCCCTTCTCTCTATGTATGTATGTATCTATCCATCTATCTCTATCTATCTATCTAAAACCCACCTCAGCAGACAGAGCCTTGCCCTCTCTATGCAGCTCAATGTCCTCTGCCTTATTTCTCCTATTGGTCTTATTTCTCTTATTATTATTCTTATTTCTCTTATTCTTCTTCCTCTTGTTATTCCTCTCCCTCTTGTTCTTCTTCCCCTTCTCCTCCACCTCCTCTTCATCCTCACTATCACCCTTGTTCTTCCTCTTCTTGTTCTTCTTCCTCCTATTCCTCTTCCTCTTGCTACCATTATCATCATCCTTATCATTCTTATTCTTCCTCCTCTTGTGCTTCTTCCTCTGCCCCTCTTCTCCTACCTCCTCCTCCTCCACCTCCTGCACCTCCTCTTCCTCCTCCCCCACCACCTCCTCTATGGCCTCTCCCCTCTTCCTCTTGTTCTTGTTCTTCCTGTTCTTCTTCCTCTTCCTCCTGTTCTTGTTCTCACTGGGTTCAGGTTCAGGTTCAGGGGACGTCTCCTCTTCCTCTTCAAGTGCTTCTAGGGCCCTGGGGGGGGAGGGTATTGTTTTGATTGATTTAGAGGTGATTAAGTAAGAGGAGGAGGAGGAGGAGGAGGAGGAGGAGGAGGAAACAACGAATGAAAGGAATAACAAATACTCGTGTTATAATAATATTAATAATAACAATAATAGTAGTAGCTGGGGTAGTAGTAATAATAATAATAATAACAATAACAACAACAACAACAACAATAAGAAGAAGAAGAAGAAGAAGAAGAAGAAGAAGAAGAAGAAGAAAAAAGAAAAAGAAGAAAAGAAGAAAAAAAGAAGAAGAAGAGGAAGAAGAAGAAACATAAATGAAAAGAAGCTGAAGGAGAAGAAACAGACTTATAATAATAATAATAATAATAATAATAATAATAATAATAATAATAACAAACATCAAATCACAACATATACATTTATTTTTATCTCGCTCATTTGTTCTTTATTTTTACCCTAATCTAAAAAACCCAGATGCTTTTTTTATTTTATTTTATATATTTTTTCAACTTACTTCTGATCTAGGGTGAGGGGGAGAGGGTCAACCTTGGCTAGGGTGACGGAGAGAATGTTCAGTACTTGGTCTGTTACTCCGTTGTATTGGTTCACTGCCTTCCTCTCACCCTTCGTTAAAGGCTTGGCTGCGGGAGAGAGTGAGAGGGAGGGAGAGGGAGAGGGAGGGAGAAATTGAGTGAGTGTGTGAGTGAGTGACAGGGTATACCTGAGAGGGACGTAGAGAATGAAGTTACAGCTAAAGGCTATTTCAAGAACGTACCCTCAGGCAACTGGATCAGTATGTTAACATCATTCGTAACTTATACAAAAACAATTTCATTCAGAATACCACGTACCCTAGTCACTTACTCTGTGTCCTTTCATCCAATCATCCATCCATCCATCCATCTATATATAGTCATTCATTCATCCACCTATCCATTCTTCCATCCATCCATCCACCTTTCTTCCCAGCACGCTGTATATATTTTTCATTTGTCCATAAATGCATTTTCCTATCCTTCTCCAACATATAGTGTGTATCTCTAATTATGCTTCTCTCTCTCTCTCTCTCTCTCTCTCTCTCTCTCTCTCTCTCTCTCTCTCTCTCTCTCTCTCTCTCTCTCTCTCTCTCTCTCTCCCTCTCTCTCTCACACACACACACACACACACACACACACACACACACACACACACACACACACACACTCACCTTCCTCAGTAGTCTCTTCCTCTTCAGCATTTGACTCTGTGGGGGTGTTCGTGATACCCTCCTCCCCCCCTGCCGCTCCCTCTGCATCTTTCACCACCCCCACCCCTTCTTCCTCCTCCCCCTGGCCCTCCCCCTCTCCCTGGTTGCCCTGGGAGGGGAATGGGGGAGGAAAATCGGGAGGGGAGGGATCACTTGTCTCTGGGGGTTGTGGCTTCTCGGTCTGAGATGATCCCTGGGTAGAGGAAGAAAAATAAATAATGAATAAATAAATAAATAAATAAATTGGTTAATAATTCTAGCATTTTTCCTTGCGAACAAACTCCTTAAAATGTGCGAACTGATTTTTTTTCGTTTTCGCTGACCTTTAATACAAAACGTCTCATTTAAAAGTTTATAAAAATCGTTAAAAAAAATTCCATATTAATTCTTTCAAGGTGTAGGAACCGCAAGTTGGGGTATTATATTCTAGTAAATTTAAGGTCAGATTATCAGCCTACTTCCTTTATTGATATTACATGAACGAAAGGTCTACACTCCCCACCTGGAGATCCAAGAGAAGTGACTAAAATGTCCCCACTCATGCTTTTAACTTGCCCTTTTCACTGTCTCAGCCCTTCTCTTTCACTCCCTCACATTCCTTTTTTCTCCTCTCACTATTCATCCGTCTGCCTGTCTATCCATCTATCTATCTGTTTGTTTGTTTGTCTGTCTATTTATCTAATCACCGAGGCAAGCGAAGCAACCACAGCCTTGTAACATTTGCAAAATAACGCCACTGCTCTGCTTGTGGCTGACTTCCTTCACATTCTCTCTTCCCCCCCTCCTCCCTCTTTCACTCTCTCATACCTTTCTCTCCCTCCAAATCTGTCTCTTTATCTGTCTACCTTCTCTATCTACTCACTGAAGTCAGCGATGACACCACCGCCTCGACCGCTCCCAAAATACCGCCACTGCCCTGCTTGTGACTGGCCGCCTCAGACTCCAGTTCTGGGTTCACGTTCGGCAGGGAGACGTCCTCGGCTTGGCTTAGACTTGCGAGGTCGACCAGGGCTTCTGTGGGGCAGGTCAGGGCAGGTCAGGGAAGGTGGGTACTGATTAGGAGTGAGTTGGGTTGGGTTAGGGAAAGCTAGTGGAGATTTGGTTGGGTTGGGTTAAGCTAGGTTAAGTTAGGTAAGAGTAGGTTAAATACCTGTAAAATGAGGTTAGGGTAGGGTACTTTAGGGCAAGGTAGGGTTAGGTTAGGATATTATATGCTAGGACTGTTTAGGGAAGGATGGGATAGGGTTGGGTAGATTAAGAATTAGGGTTAGGTCAGGTCTAGTAATGTTATGTCAGACAGTAATAGGTTAAGCTGGACAAGTTTAAGCTTAGGTAGGGTAAGATAAGGTACGGACATACAGGAGAGAATATCTAAGTAGTCAATATGTAGAAAATGTTAAGATCAGGTTAAGCATAGCCAGTGTATGTTGTTTTGGGATGAATTAGAGTTGCTAGTGTGTAAGTTTAGGACTGATTAGGAATATCATTATTAAGGATACAACAAGAACATGGTAATCGATAACTGAGAAGAACACCCAGAATGTGTGTTCTAATGGAGCACATACACGCATGAATGAAAACATACCCCAGCCAAGTTGTAGTGGGGCTTCAACAGTATTCCACATTCACACCAGTAGACAGCAGGGCGAATGGCAGCAGACACTAAACACAGACAAGAACACAAAGAATACAGACAAGAACACATGAACACAGAGGATAACACAGACAAGAACACATGGGAGAACAGACAGAGACGAGGGCACAGACAAAGAAACAGACACAGACGAAGCTGACTATAACATATCTACGGGGAAGTAAGGGTAGGGTATGGCAGGACAGGGTCGGGCAGGGCAGGGCAGGGCAGGACAGGACAATACACGATAAGGTAGGGCAAGGCAGGGCATGGCACGCTAAGACACGGCAAGGCAGGGCAGGGGATGTGACAGCAGGATAAGACACGAAGAGGCGTGTTGGGGAGGGGAATGGATGTGTCCCTACCAAGTCTGTCCTGCGCGGTACGGCTCTGGGCGGAGAGGAAGGGCGTGGCCACCAGGTGTATGACAGTGGATTGAGTACGACCCCCATCCCCTGGAAAGCAAACACCCACAGTCACCCATCAGAGCCAGGCACACTCACACTCATCCAGGCACTCTCATCAAGCTGAATGCAACCCTCGCTGTGTGTGTGGTTGATTAGCTGATTTTGGCTGTGCTTGGGAGGATTTCAGTGCGTTTCTGTGATTTTGAGCGTTTGGGGGGACTAAGCATAAGGGCTGGTAATTATAAGCACTGTTTTTGATGTAACTGGCTATTTTGCAATGTGCCTTCGCCATTACTCGTTGTGCTTTGGTATTTTCTGTTACTTTCAGAGTTTCTGGATGCGTCTTGGATGTTTCTGGTGCGTACTGGTAATTTAGAACGATTTTAGGTGATTCTGAATGCGTGTAGGTGACTGTGAGCGCTTTTCTGAGTGCATTTCGGTGAGTATGTGAGAGTTTAATTGTTTTTGACTCTGCACTGATGAATCTGAGTACGATATGATTATTCTGAGTGAGTTTTAGCGAATCTAAATGCGTTTTTGTATGAACGGCCATGGTTATCATCTAGACAATGCCATCAACTCGCAGCAGATCAATCAAGGTGGATGTAAACCAATCCTCACTCGGCTCTGGGTGTGCTTCCTGGGCGCATGTGAGTATGTGAGGGTATTGTTGGGTATATCCGTAGAGTTTTCTGAAGCGCTTGGGTGTTTAGGAGAAATGGAAGGCACAACAAGGAGGCGGTGTGTGGGTTTTATTTCCTCGTGTGTGTGTGTGTGTGTGTGTGTGTGTGTGTGTGTGTGTGTGTGTGTGTGTGTGTGTGTGTGTGTGTGTGTGTGTGTGTGTGTGTGTGTGTGTGTGTGTGTGTGTGTGTGTGTGTGTGTGTGCTATGACTGAAGCTTGTGTAGGCGCACCAGCAAGCAATGTGCAACCTGTCAGTGGGCCAGTAGATACTAACACTTACTAATACTTACAGGTACTGACAGATACTTACAGAGGTGAGTATGCTGCAGGCGTTATGGTTGAGAGAGAGAGAGAGAGAGAGAGAGAGAGAGAGAGAGAGAGAGAGAGAGAGAGAGAGAGAGAGAGAGAGAGAGAGAGAGAGAGAGAGAGAGAGAGAGATGGTGGGTGGGAGGGACACCAAGAGGGAGGAAGGTTAGAGAAGGGGAAGGAGGTTGCAGTTAGAGTCGTCTGAAACATCAAAGTATTATTTTCACACGTCATTTTCTTATGTTATGGACATAATTTGTATACAAAATCATTTTCTAGGCCGATTCTAGTGATAATAAAAATAATAAAAAAAAAAAAGTCATAAACATCATTTAAATGCATATGTGGCAACTATTCACTGTACACTATTGCCAGACCAACTGACTCACACCATACGAGTAGCTTTCAGCGAACTTCTGCTGACGACTGTGCCTCTCATGCTTTTGAAGAGGGATTATAAGAGGTCCAGGAACTTTCTATTTCAGCTTTTACGGACTAACGCACAGTATTTGTGCGCACTTTTTTACTATCACCGGTGACCTCAAATGACCTCCGACCGGTGACTTCAAATGTCCTCGGAGTCAACCTCACACAGCCTATGTCCGAAGTGGAGGTCAGATGAGTCTCCATGCCAGAAATTGGGCTGCAGGGGTACCAGGCGTTGCCAGGGCCAAAAAGGCGAACACTCTTTCGGTGACCTCAAATGACCCAGATCTGAATTTTGACCCCCCTAAAACCTTCCCTGGGTAGTAAAGATTCCAGATATGTAGGTTAAGGTCAGGTAAAATGAAAATTGAGAAAGTAGTCCATGAACAAACACAGAGACAGACAGACAGAAATTGCCCTTTATATAGTTGATTTGTTTATTTGTTTGTTTGCTTGTTTGTTTGTTTGTTTGTAAACTAACCTTGCGTGGGTGGTTCCCTAGCCGCCGCCAGCGCTAGGAGTCCCAGCAGGGGCAGCCACCGCGATAGTCTCATCCTGCAGGGGGGGGAGGTCAGTATCATCATCATCATCATCATCATCATCATCAATATCGTCATCATCATTATTACCATCATCATCATCATTATTATTAGTATCTCCATCATCTTTATCTCCATCACTTTCATCATCCTCATCAACTTCGTAACAACAACAATAATAATGAAGTAATAATAATAATAATAATAATAATAATAATAATACATCATCATCATCATCGTCGTCATCATCACCATCATCATCATCATCATCATCATCATCATCACCATCATCATCATCATCATCATCATCATCATCAATCATCACTATCATCATCACCATCATCATCACTATCATCATCATCATCATTATCACCATCATCATCATCATCATCATCATCACCATAATCATCATCATAAAAAGGCCATTAAAAAAATACAGGTAGCCTATTAGGTGATCCAAATACCTAATCACTGGCGTATATTTATTTTGATTAGGGGGGCGGGGTGAGGGATATCACTTCTAAGATTAAAGAATTCTTAGATACAGAGAGAAGAAAGACCTCCGCCTAGGGAAGTGACCGGATTAAGCTGGTTGTAGAAAAACGTTGAGGTAGGAGAAGAGATGGAAGCGACCTGATTAAGCTGCTTGTAGAAAAACGTTAAGGTAGGAGAAGAGAGGGAAGTGACCTGATTAAGCTGCTTGTAGAAAAACGTGAAGGTAGGAGAAGAGAGGGAAGTGACCTGATTAAGCTGCTTATATAAAAAAAAAGTTAAGGTAGGAGAAGAGAGGGAAGTGACCTGATTAAGCTGCTTGTAGAAAAACGTTATGGTAGGAGAAGAAAGGGAAGTGACCAGATTAAGCTCTTTGTAGAAAAAGGTCAAGGTAAGAAAAAAGTCAAATCTGGTAACACAAAGATATGAAAAGCATCACAGTTCATCACTATACTCTATTCACTCCGACCTGGTTTCAAATTGCCATCCCTCCAACTTGAATGCTGAATTGTAAGGAAAGATTAACACTAGACTATGATGATGCTAGTCATGAAGAAGTGCTGTGGAAAGAGCCTTCTTCTGTCACTGGGCTACGTGAAATAAGCTTCAAAAGGACGAAAATTTGGGCCAGATAAAAGTGAAGGAACTATAGTATCCATATTTATCACCATTACGTCATCACAATGGCGCCTATTTTAAAAGCTGAACTCGCTATTTCGAATCATCTTGCATTTTGTGATATATTTTTGCAGTTACATTATTCCTTTTTTTTAATTACTACACTTTTTCAATGTAAGGGTGTATTTTGAGTGTAACCTGTATATTTAACTTTGCAATTCATCTGGACTTTTTGGATCTGAAGGGGGGTTGATTGCCTAGTTGCAGGAGGCGAGGGACATCTGCCCCCTCCCCCCCGATCTACATCCAGGTACTTAATTACTTATAAATTGTGTACAGGTAGATAAGAGTAAAGACAGGTAGGTCCTTAGGTGATAAATGCGATAAAGAATTGATAAAAACGAGGTACTCTACGTGGGAATAAAAAGTAGGAAAGAGACGAAAATAACGTACGAAGCAACTGAGAGAGAGAGAGAGAGAGAGAGAGAGAGAGAGAGAGAGAGAGAATAGCTAAAACGCTGTATGTTAATCGTAAAGAAACATGAAACAAACAAACTAGCAGCAGCAGCATCCCAGCCTAGCGTCACACCTGCTGGGCGAGGCGGACCAGGTGAAAGCTGTGTTAATTAGCAGGTATCCAGCCCAGGTACCGTTACGGGAGTGGGATGAGAGGGATGTGTCGTGAGGGTGAGTGGGGTGTGGGTGAGGGTGTAGGGTGGGTGTGGGGTGTGAGTGAGGGTGTGGGGTAAGTGTGGAGTGTAGGTGAGTGTGTGGGGTGAGTGTAGGTGAGTGTGTGGGGTGAGTGTGGGTGAGGGTGTGGGGTGGCGGGTGTGGGGTGAGGGTAAGTGAGGTGTGGGGAGGGGGGTGTGGGGGGAGGGTGAGTGGAGTTAGGGGAGTAGGGTGTGTTTGAGTGTGTGTGGGATGTTTGGGGTGAGGGTGAAAAAGGGTGATGGATGAGAGGTGAATGAGATGAATGATAAGAGAAGCGAGAGAGGAGAGAGGAGTGAGAGATGAATGGAGTAAGTGGAGTGACAGGGGTGAGTGGTGAATGAGTTGAGTGATGAATGAGAGGGATGAGAGGAGTGAGATGTGATGATGAGGTGAGAGGATGCTGGGTGACCGGAAAGTGATGACGGAGTTGTGAGGGGAGAAAGTTATGTGAGTGGGATAAGTTGTGGTGGTGAGAAAAGTATCATCACCACCACCATCATCATTACCACCACTACCATCATCATCATCACCATCATCATCATCATCATCATCATCATCATCATCATCACCCAATTTCCCATGAAAACACAGTCCACCCATAAATCCTCCTCCTTATCACCGACCAATTACATCTCCGTCACCATTCCTTTTTTTTATTTTTATTTTTTCCCGCTCTGACGCCGACTTTCACCCGCACCGTCATTCACCGTATTTCCTGTGTTTCCCAGGGGTTGTTTCACCGCAGCGGGCGGGGGAAACTGAGGTAATTTCATCTTTTTCCCCTTTGGCTTGCTGGTTGTTATCCTTTTTCATCCAATCCCAGGAAATTTGTGAAACTCATCTGTTGGTTTTATTTTCTGACTGCTTCCGTGGGCTTGAATGGTGACTGAATGAGAGTGTGGCCCACTGGACTGCTCAGAATTTTGGTAAGCTTCTGTCAGTCTTTTTCTTGCTCTATGCTAATGATGGTAGTGACGGTGGTGGGTGATGATGATGATGATACTAATGATGGTGGTGGCGGTGATGAGGATGGTGTTGATGATGATGATGATGATGATGATGATGATGATGATGATGATTCTGTACTCCCTAAAATGCCCTGGACTACGGAACGCTAGCCTCAGATCCCTACGCAACGCAAGAAGTAACGTGAGAATTGATGTTACCGTTTTCTTTTCGTGCTTAGAAGTATTGAGGATGGTCTAAAACATAATGGCTTGGGTGAGAGGATGTGAGTGTAATGTGGGTGAGGAGTGGCTAGTTCAGTATGTGGGCTACCAGGTCACACTTCCTGCCTCCACCCTCTCCCTCCACTCCTCCTTCCCTTCCTACTCATCTCCTTCCCTCCCTCCCCGTCCCTCCTTCCCTATTTGGACTCCTCCCCATTCCCTCCTTCCCTTACAAATCGAGGCGTCTCTCTTCTCTGCTGACCTCCCCTTCTTCTCAGCTCCTCTTTTCCCTCCCTCCTTCCCTCTCTTTCTCTCAAATCTCTGCATTTCTCCTTCCTCTCTCATACTTCTATCTTCCCTTCATATACCTAGATACCACTTACCATTCCATCCTCTTTCTTTTTCTCTCTTCCGTCTTCCTTTATTTTATTTTTTTTTCGAAAACAAGAAGCATTTACCTCGGCCAGCAACTGAACTGATCCTAACTCGACTTCTCTTTCTTTATCCTTTAACACTAGAATGGAATACCAGCTGAATTTGTGCTTAATAAAAAGGACATTGATAAGAAAAGGAATTGGGGACGTAAAAATGGAGAAAGAAAAAGAGGAGAAAAGAAAAGAAAGGTGTTCATTTACGCCTTGCTACTATCCTACAGTATACTTGTCTTTGACCAGTGTAATAGATACATTAGTTCTAACCCATCCTATAGCAAACAACCTCGATGGGATTAATAGGTGTGTTGCTGTTTGCTCTCCTTTGTATTCGTTTGATGGAAGACTGAAGTAAACACAAGTGGTGCTGTTGAAGTCGTAACGAACATCGCATCCTATCCCGGCGCATCAATCCCCTTCCCTCCCCCTCATCTTCCTCCCTCATCCGTCATCTTCCTCCCCCATTCCTCACCTCCCTCCCCCAACCCTTTCCTCATTCGCCCCTTCCCTTGGCCTCATGTGCGGGGTCATCGGACTCAGCTGACCTAGAAATCAGCTGAAGAACGCGGAACGTCTGGCGGAGGGAGCGGCCATTGGCAACCAGGGAAGCGTTATCGTACCGCACCGTGCATAACTAAACCTAACCTACATTTATGCATTCCCCGACTGAATCCCGCTAGCCCTACTGAAGAAAACTGTTGAGAAATAATGGGAAAATGGCGTAAGCGGTCTGTAATGGGTCTAGAATGGGAGGAATCTGGGTTTCGTGAAGTAGGAGGTTCAAGGACGTTTGGCGAGCTTGAGCTGGATATGATCACGTGACGTCAGCATTGTTGAGAAAGTTTTACCCGGAAGTGACAAGGAGGCGGGATTTTTGGCTCTCTTGTATGCCTCTTTTGACTTAGGACTAACCTCTACTGTTGGCTGACTCTTTGTTTGGACTTTGAAAGCCGTCTGACCCAAACAAATCAAGAAATAAGATCAGGAAATTACCATAGACTAAAGGAGGGACTATCTCTACGTCTGTATGGATGAATAATTATGACTAAGAAATTTTGCTTTAATGTAGGACTAACCTCTTTTGTTAATATCGTCTTTGTTAGAACTCTGAATGCCGTCAAACCCACAGAGGCCAGGACATAACCTCAGGAAATTACCCAAGACTAGAGTAGGGACAATACTGGAATGAATGAATAAAGTCCCTTTCTCTTTCCTATATCCTTCTGAATTATAGGCCTACTTTTTTTGTATCTCTCTTTGTTGGGACTTTTAACTGCTGACCCACATAAACAAGAATGTAGCTTCAGGAAATTACCATTGTCTAGAGGAAATATGATCTCGATGCTTGTATGAATGAAACTCGAAGGATATTTTGCCCCTAAATGCTTCTCTGATATATGGCTAACTGCTTTTGTTGTCTGAATCTTGTTTTACGACTCTGAACGGCGTCTGACCCACATACGCAAGAGTATAGCCTCAGGAAATAACTGTTGACTGGACAGACATGATCGGACCATGAATGTGAGTGAAAATAGAAAGAATTATGCCCCAGTATCCCTTTCTGATATAGGACTAGCCTCTTTTGTCGACTGGCTTCTTGTTACAACTTAAAAATGCGCCTGAGCCACATAATCAAGTATAAACAGAATAGCAATGTGTCCAGGCATCTAGAAATGAATGGATCTTGAATTTGGCTACCTGTTACTTGGTGTTTATTTTTTCTTGGAGGGAACAACCTTGCGGGCTTCTGGCCTTAGTTCTTTCTTCCTTACATAAAAACAGAAGACTCAGGAAAGTAACGCAGAGGAATGACCGCGTTGCTGGCATGAGTGAACGTGGGGGGGAAAAAAAAAAAAAAAAAAAAAAGCGACAGGAAACCACAGAACCCATGTCACCAGGATCGAAAATGTGACCTACTCCATGATCTCAAGTCTTTGCAAACGTTCATGTATTCATTCTAACATGTGGGTATATCCGTCATTCTACACATCATACTAGCAATACAGAATATCCAAGCATCACCTGCTCTTCATAAGTAATACAACTTCTACAGCCACATCCATCACCACTACTACGACCACCACCATCACCACCACCATCACTCGTACTAAAACACAAGTCCTATATCTACATTCCCATTACAACCAGAACCATCATCATCATCATCATCATCATCACCCCTGCCCTACTAACACACTACATCCCCCGGCCTCACTACAGTTAGGCTCCCTCCCCGTCCCTTCCCCCCCCCCAACTCCTTCCCCATGCGAGGTAACTGTGACTCAACAAGTGGGCCACGAGACCTGTTCTGACCACTACACCACCCCCTCCCACCACCACCCTTTCCCTTCCCATCCCCCTGACCACCAACACCTTTTTCGTCATCACCCCTTCCCACACCTATCCCGATCCCTATCACCCTCTTCTTCATCCCTCCCTCCCCCACCACTCCTTCCCCCACCTCCCCCTCCCCAACTAACCACCAAAATCTTCCTCTCAAAGGGACACTCGAATTTTAAAGCCTTTTTTTTTTTTTTTTTTTACCTTAATGAACCTCGTGCAGTTAATAGGCACAAAACTATATTAATTAACTACCTAGCTAATCTTCAACACCTCCCCTTCCCCACCCCATCTTCCCCAACCACCCCCTCTTCGTCACTACCCTCCAGCTTACCCACTTCCCCAATCCCCTTCTATCACCCCCCATACACTCATCTCACTCATGTTGGATCTAACTGTCCTGTCAGCCATAAATCCAAAAGACGTCATCGTAGTGAAGGGGCCAACCCTGTAGTGTCAGCAAGTAGTGTATATGTCTTAGTATCTGCGAACGAGTCTGTCTTACGTCCGTGTGTGTGTGTGTGTGTGTGTGTGTGTGTGTGTGTGTGTGTGTGTGTGTGTGTGTGTGTGTGTGTGTGTGTGTGTGTGTGTGTGTGTGTGTGTGTGTGTGTGTGTGTGTGTGTGTGTGTTTGCTACATTCAAGCCATTCTTTTTCCCGACTCCGGACAGAGGCTAGAAAGTCCGTTCCCACAAGCCCTCATATGCAACACACACCTTCACAGATTTCAATATACTCAGTCCTCAGATAAAAAATAAGGAAAAAAATGAAGAGGAGGAGGAGGAGGAAGAAGAAGACGAAGACGAAGAAGAAGAAGAAGAAGAAGAAGAAGAAGAAGGAGAAGATGAAGAAGAAGAAGAAAATTGTCTGGCAGCATGTAAAAAAAAAAATAGGTAGTCGTACTGAAAAGGTGAATGGCTAGTGCTTCAATCTCTTCAGCACTAGAGGTAATTCCTAAGCTAAATAAATATCTAAAGTTAGCAAGAGAAGAACTAACAGCATCTCATCGCCCTTAATATCACGTCTTAAAACAGGGAGTCATCTGGTGGTGTATCTCCACTATCATGTCCCTCTTCCCTTGACACAGCAATGAGGTCAAGGTGAGGCTTACGTCTGTTCCTGTTTGCCTCCCTCTCCCTCTGTGTGTGTGTGTGTGTGTGTGTGTGTGTGTGTGTGTGTGTGTGTTTTTGTCCGACTCTGGGCATAGGCTTCACAGCCTGCTCTCAAGGCCCAGTAGTCCTCCTACATACCATACACCTCTACATGTCACCACTTCGGCGCTAACACCCACCGTCCATATTGAATACATGCTAGGGCTGTCTCATACAGAACTGGTGTATTGGTATTAGCGGGGGTATTTTTATGACATGTCGGCGGATCATCTGGTGGATCACGAAAGTCTGCTTTTATGAAATTCAAATCCTTAAACTGTTCCCTGCCCTAGCCGGGATTCGAACCTGGGTCTATCAGGACTACAGGCCGCCTCTCTACCGATTCAGTGTGTGTGTGTGTGTGTGTGTGTGTGTGTGTGTGTGTGTGTGTGTGTGTGTGTGTGTGTGTGTGTGTGTGTGTGTGTGTGTGTGTGTGTGTGTGTGTGTTTACCCTGAAGATATCCTAAATCATAAACAAACACACCCATGTTTCACTTTTCCCAGAACTTATCATTTTTGGTTTTCCCTTTCCAGATGGCAGTATGAGATGTCCAAGAAAGAGAGAAAGAAAGAAAGAGAAAAGGAAAAGGGAAAAGAGCAGTGTGAAGTGTGCACAAGTAAGCAATAAACAAAACAAAAGCAGCGTGAGGGAGACAGTAGTAAAGATAATAAAAATAATAAGAAGTGTGTGAGGTGTGCAAGAGTCAGCATAAAACAGTGTCGGTGGGAGTCGTCGGTGCTGGGGGCAGACTTGCTGGAATTTAGGTGAAGCGGTGTGGAGGTCAGGTGAAGGTGACGTGGGCCGGGGGAAGGCTGGCTGGGGAAGTAACACACGTACACACTAACACACATAACACACGTACACATAAACACATAACACGTACACATGACGACACATAACACACGCACACATTACCACACATAACAGACGTACACATGAAGACACATAACACACGTACACATTAACACACATAATACATTTACGCATTAACACACATAATACACGCACACATTAACACACATAACACACGTACACATTAACACATAACACACGTACACATAAACACACACACACACACACACACACACACACACACACACACACACACACACACACACACACACCGGAAGAGGAATGACATCGCTCTTTTTTTTTTTTAATTGCGACATAGCTGCTGTATTCATTTTCTCTATTCGTCCTCTCCCGTGCATTACTGAAGGCTGTAATAAACCCCTCCTGTTCGAAAATCTCTCCTAAACCCCCCTAAAAATCGTCTGGATAAGCAAGAATATACTGTAAGGGACGTGCTCGTATTGATGTGGCAAAAACTGGGTGACTAAATATAGTAATGTGATGCCAAGACGGCCGGTGGGTATCAGTGCCTTTTTTTTACGCTTCTGGGAGGAACCTGGGGGCTTAGGGTAGAGACGATGACCTCTGTGGTGAGAGAGAGAGAGAGAGAGAGAGAGAGAGAGAGAGAGAGAGATCGTAATATAGAAAGCAACATGAATAATAATTTAACCGAGACTAATGTGTACGATAAATCATACGCTGTTTTCGCTCACAAGGTGTTTGTGCGATTTACATAATTTACACGCCTCCTTCACAAACTCCACCAAACGCTTCATCACATTCACCACACCCTTCACCACACGCCTCACCACACCCATCACCACACGCTTCGCAAGTGACAAGACAAATACTTTACATTTACAGTGGCCTCCAACGAAAAGGAAATGAGATCAGAATTTACATAGGATTAGGGGAAATTTATACACTTTAAGATGCTGCTCGAAAACAAACTCTTTTACGTCTCAAAATAATGTGAGTATAGTTTTTGAGCGAAGACAATATCCTCTAAATGCACGGTTGGTAAAAGATAGAGGAAATAGGTCTGTAAATCTGTATAGATGTATTTTTGCGACAGAAAAATCCCCTCAAATTAAAATGCAATAAAAAATACTTCTCATGTAAATTTAATCCTCGCATAAACTTACATAAAAAAAGAAGAAAAGGAAACGAAAAAGATTAATTACGTACTCAATAATGACCCGTGTACAAAAAGAAAATCCTATTGAAAAAAATAACGTTACAAATTAATCTCGTAAAATATTCAAATACAAAATAAATTTTCCGAGAATGCAAAAAAAAAAAAAAAATGCATGTCTTGTCCTTGAACGAAAGAAAAATCACTCAAACATTTATTCACTTCCCAAATATATAAATTCTCTTCCCTTCAATATCGCCCTCAAACGAAAGGGAAGACGCGCCAAAAAAAAGTATATAGAACAGAATTTACATAAGCCCGTAGTCTGTCCTCCACCGAAGCAAGGATAACACCGTATAGGGAGAAAATCGTAAAGAGAAGAGACGGGCAGGGGGGGGGGGGCAGATTTGGATCACTACTTGGTAACATGGGGTGGCGTTGAGATCTCTCCATTGGAATTGGGGTGAATTTACGGATAAATTGGCAAAGTAAATGGGCTTGTTTATTAGCTCTTTGGGGGAACTAAACTACCTGGGGCCTTGTTACTAGCACTATCACCAAGAAATTTAGGAACACAGGTAGGAGGTATACTTGATACTCTGGGGGATATCGAGGCACGCCTTCCTCAATTACTTGTTTTCCTTGTGACACTTCAGTATTCTTTTCAACGTTAATGATGCCAAGTGTATCTGTAAACAAAAGCTATAAATAACATACATGATAATACTCAGATGCAATATATACTACATCAACGAGAATACGAGCTTTGATAAACTAGACCTATTTCCTGTTACTATGACAAATTAAATCAGCTTCTATACCCTTTTTACTAAAACCTGGGATGGTGGAATTTGGATCTTATGTTCTCGATGACGCCAGGCGACTTTATGCAGCACGGAATAACTCTACGGAAATAAACACCAGATATCACTTAACACAGCCAGGCCACAACACAGAAGAATGTTGACATATCGGAGGGATATGATGAGAAACTGGTAAATATTGAGGCGAAACATATTGCAAGCAAAGGGACGAATCGGAAAAGAAATGGTGTGTAGGTAGAAGTCATGGAAAACTGAAAATGGAAATGAATCAGGAAGACAATGGGATGAGTCAGTGTAGAAGAGAGTAGCAGAGGGGTTGACTCACTTGTATGTTGATGGTGTGGGGAGCGGGGTGCCACTGACGATGCAACGAACGCTGGGGCCTCACTTCGCCTTGCCTCGATCCCCCTGCCCCTCACCCTCATCACCCCCATCCCCTCCCCTTCACCCATCACGACCATCCCCACCCTCCTCCTCTGTTTCTCTTCTTTATCTTCTTCCTATGTCTTACTCTCCTTGTGCTTTCTATTTCTTCTCCTCATTTCTCTCTCTTCGTCTTCACTCCCCACCCCCTCACTCCATTCCTTGTTTTCGGCCCCTTCCTCTCTCCCCCTCACGTATCCTCCCCCTTCCCCTTCTCAATGCCTTCTTTCTATCTCTTACCTTCTTTGTTTATTATCTTCCTACTCTCTCTTCCTCATTTTTCTTTCTCCTTCTTTCCTTCCATTCACATCATCCAATACCTCCGTCCCCTTCTCATCCAACCTCCTTCCTTCTCCCTCCTCTCCTTCAGGTTTTCTTTCTTTCTAACCTTTTTTGCTTCCTCGTCTCTTCCCCATCCTGTTCTCTTACTCTTCTCCTCTTACTCATTTTTCTCCTTTCCCTCATCCTCATCCACTCATCTATCCCTCTTATTTCCCCTTCGGCCCCTCCACCATCTTCCTTCTTCTCCCATTCCTCTAACCACTTATTTCTCTTACCTATTTTATGCTCTCTCTCTCTCTCTCTCTCATTTTTCCGTCACTTGCACTTCCTCTCTCTATCACTTTCGTCTCATCCTTGCCTCCTTAGACTCCCTCTCCCTCCATCCATTGTGTTCCTTTCTCTTCTCATTATTTTCCTTTAATTCCTCTTTTTAATGTTCCTTTTTCCTTTCCCCTACCTCTTATTTTTCTTCCTCTTCCCTCCTTTCCTCTCTCCCCTTCTCCTCTCATTCCACTCCTCTTTCCTCCACTACTCTTAATCTTCTCTCCCTTCCTCTCTCTCTCTGTCGTCTCCTCTCCTCCTTCTTCTTCCTATCTTGCTCTTCCTCCTCCCTCATCACTTCTCCCCTCCCTCCTCCCTCATCACTTCTCCCCTCCCTCCTCCCTCATCACTTCTCCCCTCCCTCCTCTCTCTCCTTCTCCTTCCTCCCCTCCCTCTCCTTCCCCCCCTCCCTCCTCCCCTCTCCCCTTGCCCCCTCCCTCACCCAGCCTGACCTACTCCGCTGACCGGCTCATCGTAACAGCTTCACATTCCTCCTTATCCTAAAGTCCTCTTCCTGTTTCTCTTCCTTCACCTCCTCCTCATCATCATCACCGTTTTCCTGCTCCTCTTTCTTCTCCCCCCCCCACTCCTCCTCCTCCCCTTCTTCTTGTTCTTTTCAGGTTCCTTTCTGTTATTTTTGTTCATGCTTATTCTTTTTTATTCTTCTTATTCCCCCAGTTCTTTATCTACATTTATCTACCTATCTATCCATCTCTTTATCTATCTGTTTATCTATCTATCTAATATCCACATAACTTTTTCATCTCAACACTCATATCCTACTGATTTACTAACCCATATTCTAACAACAAGGACTCCGGAAAAGCACTCATCATGTCCCTACTCATTAACGTGAACCCCTTCCTCCCCTCTGACTCACGGCATAACGAGCTTTGCGTAAGATTCGTGTCAACTTTCATTTCTAACTTGGACTCACTCTTGATAGGAATTTTATTTTTGTTATTATTTTCGTCTCTCTCTCTCTCTCTCTGTAGGGGAAGTCGGAATGAGGCTGAGATAATGATGATGATGACGAAAATGATGGTGATGATGTTGATGATGGCGAAAATGACGATGATGATGACGAAAATGATGGCGATGATGATGACGAAAATGATGATGATGATAATGATGATGATGATGATGATGATGTCTCCCTCCCTGATGATGGACGGAAAGCCAGTGTTACAATATACATGACGCATCAATAACACCTTCAGAAACTCACATAATTTCTCATCTCTGCTTCATCACAAAATCATAGCTGTTCCATCCTACCTTTGCCTCAATATTACCATACGATTTACTTTCTTTAAGGTACGTTACTGGAAATTGAAAGCAAGATGTGGCAATAATATACCCGTGTTACGCTTGTGTTACGCTCCTGTGACGCCCGTATCACCCTCGTTAATATTGTCAGGAGTTTATATTGCTCGTGCGTTATGTCCATGTTATTCCCGTGTTACGCCATCGCCCTAATGTTACGCTTGTGTTAGTATTGTGCTAGACTTACATAGAATCTACGTTACGTCCATTATACGCCTGTGTACCCTAGTGTTATCCTTGCGTTACGCCTGTGTTGCGCCTGTTACTCTTGTGTTAGGTCTGTGTTACCCTTGAGTTACGCCTGTGTTACCCTTGTGTTACTCTTGCATTACCCTTGTGTTATGCCTGTGTTATCCTCGTGTTAAGGTTATTCCCCTTGAGTTACGCTTGTGTTACCCTTGTGTTAAGGTTGTGTTACCCTTGCGTTACGCCTGTGTTATCCTCGTATTAAGGTTATTGCCCTTGTGTTACCTTTGTGTTACGCCTGTGTTACCCTTGTGTTACGGTTGTGTTATGCCTGTGTTACGGCCCACCAAACACGCCACCTGGCAGTGATCATGTCCACCACCATCACCACGACACAACCCGGAACCAGGCGGTCACTGGGCCAGGTGCGGGGGGGATGGGGGGGGGAGAGGGACGGGGAGGAGAGAGACAGGGGGAGCTGGGAGAGGGAGAGTGGGGAGAGATCGGCTGGGGGAGTGGACAGAGAGAGGGGGAGTTGAATGGAGAGGGAGAAGTTTGATGGAGGGAAGTAGGTAAGAGGTAGATGGCCAGAGAGAGAAGGGGGAGCGTAGAGGAGTGAGAGGGACAAGGAAGGGGTGGAGGTTAGTAGGAGAGGGGAGAGGGGTAGGGAGGAGGGGCAGTGGTGGGAATGGCAACATAAGCTAGACAGACAAGGAGGATAACAGCCACTTCCAGATGTACGCACACAGAACTAGGCTATCGTAGTTCAGTCCACTGATCTATCTATAGCTCAGTCTATTTATCTATTTATCCATCTATCTATTTATCTGTCTACCTATCTATCTATATGTGCGCGTGTGTAGGTTATATATATATATATATATATATATATATATATATATATATATATATATATATATATATATTTGTGTGTGTGTGTGTGTGTGTGTGTGTGTGTAGCCTATGTATGTATATGAGAGAGAGAGAGAGAGAGAGAGAGAGAGAGAGAGAGAGAGAAAATAGATCTGCAAGGGAAAAAGAAGGCAAAACAATGGGCTACACTTGACAGGGGGGAGTCACCACCTGCCCTACGCTAGCAGTTGGGCCCCAGAGAAAGATTGGACTGGCAGCATTTTAACTCCAGCCTAGCGCCTTATCAACCAGGCCACAGTGTGTGTGTGTGTGTGTGTGTGTGTGTGTGTGTGTGTGTGTGTGTGTGTGTGTGTGTGTGTGTGTGTGTGTGTGTGTGTGTGTGTGTGTGTGTGTGTGTGTGTGTGTGTGTGTGTGAGTGAGTGAGTGAGTGAGTGAGTGAGTGAGTGTGTGTGTGTGTGTGTGTGTGTGTGTGTGTGTGTGTGTGTGTGTGTGTGTGTGTGTGTGTGTGTGTGTGTGTGTGTGTGTGTGTGTGTGTGTGTGTGCTCAGATTATTTATGTTTTAGCTACGTGACTTTCCTTCCTTTTGCTTCTCCGTCTTTTTCTCTCCCTACACTCGTTCTCTCTCTCTCTCTCCTAATTTCCTTTTCCGTCTTTCTCTTTTTACTCTGCCCCTTTCTCCTTCCCTCCCACTTTCCCTCCTATTTTCCTTCATATCCTCCTGCTTTTCTTTCTTCCCTCCCTCTCTTCCTTACCTCCTCCTTCCCTCCATACTTACTTCTCTCCTCTCTTCCTTCATCCCTCCATCCATCCTTCCCTCCAAGCTCCCTCCCTCCCTCCCTCCTCCCTTTCCTCCTTCCTACAAAATACAGTAGTCTGACCTAAAATAAATGTTGCCATATGTTCTTTGTCAGGGAGGGAGGGAGGGAGGGAAGGAGGGAGGAAGAGAAGGAAGAGAGAGAAGAAGGGAGGGAGAGAAGCAAGAGAGAGAGAGGGACGGAGGGAGGAAGGCAGGAAGGGATGGGGGAAAGTGAGGGAGGGAAAATGTACAGAAAAAAAGAGGAAGGGGGAAGTTATGGAGAGAGAGAGAGAGAGAGAGAGAGAGAGAGAGAGAGAGAGAGAGAGAGAGAGAGAGAGAGAGTCAATTTCCCTCTCAAAACGAAAAAAAATAAAAAACACATCATCATAAAGTCTATCATTCAGACACACACAGGATTTTCCATTTATTTCCATTTGCTGAGTTATATCTTTTAGTAATCATCGTCATCATCATCACCACCACCGTCATCATCATCATCGTCATCACCATCACCACCACCACCATCACCATCATCATCGGGAGCTGCGCAACCACCACCACACAAAACTCCACACTTCTATATCATACACTATCCCCACCACCACACCACTCAACATAGCGTTCAACCACACACTTGCTACCACCACACACTGCCATACTCCACCACACCACCACTGCCTAACCTTCATACATATCACGCCCCCACCATCACCTCACTACCACATCACACCCTACCACACCTCACCAGACTTCAACCACTCCCTGACCTTCCACCACACCACACCACACAACACACCATCACAGCTCACCGCCACCACTACCACCACCACACACTACTTCACCCCACCACACCCTACCACCACTCCCTCGCCCCCGCCCCCCCCCCCAGCGTGACACATTATATTCAGAAGCTAAACTAACTTTGGACTCTGGTTATTTCCGTCCGGCTTTCACCCTGAGAGAGAGAGAGAGAGAGAGAGAGAGAGAGAGAGACAGACAGACAGACAGACACGCAGACAGACAGACAGAAAGAGTCCACTTCTGTGCCTCACTTCCGGTAGCGGGGCACGGAAAGGCAGGGTGTGACACAGAGTACACAGACGAGTGACTAACAAACCGGGTACGCGAAAGTGCAAGCAAGCCAATGAGTTTAAACTGGTTTCGTCCGACCCCTTGGGATGCACACAAAGATATCATGGAGGTAAGTGGATGAGATATTTACACACACACACACACACACACACACACACACACACACACACACCAAACTGAGCACTGTCCTCATTGGTGACGCACACGAAGCCGATTTTAGCGAAGACCACGAGATGTAAACAATAAAGATAAGTAAAGATAGGCAAAGATAACGCCCAATACATAAATGTGTGTGTGTGTGTGTGTGTGTGTGTGTGTGTTGAGGGGCGGGGGTAACAGAGAACCTTAATGTAGCAGAGTTTATAAAAATATCTGCCATCTAGAGTACATACCCTGATTAAAGGCAACGTGATGCAGGGTACGAGGAAAGTAGAAGATGAAGGATAAGAATAGGAGGAAAATGTAGAAGAAGAAGAAGCAAAAGAAGAAAAAGAAGATGATGATGATGATGATGATCATCATCATCATCATCATGATCATGATCATGATAACGAATTTCAGAAAAAAATACCATCAACTGTGGAATGTAATAAGATGATCTGGAAGAGAGAGAGAGAGAGAGAGAGAGAGAGAGAGAGAGAGAGAGAGAGAGAGAGAGAGAGAGAGAGAGAGAGAGAGAGAGAGATATTAACTTATCCCTAGTTCAAATAGTTCCCTCAAAGTCAAACAGATAAATAATACTCTAAATAAAGCAGGAAAATACTAGAGAATAAGTCACCGTTGGGAATATGTTAAGTGTCCCTAACGCACCGAGTGACCTAGTATGAGTGGGGTTGGGGAGAACAGGTAAAAGGTTACGTAAGGCGCATCATCATCATCATCATCACCATCATCATTAACAACAACAACATCGTCATCATCTTCATCATCACCATCATCATCAACACCATTAGCAACATCGTCATCTTCATCATCGTCACCATCAACAACAACATCGTCCTCATCTTCAACATCATCGTCACCATCATCATCATCATCATTATCATCATCATCACCAACTCCTCCACAACCACCACTACCACCACCATCATCATCATCTCTCTCTCTCTCTCTCCCCTTGACTACCACAGGTCCCTGTGAACAGTAAAATCGACTGGCACCTCTTCGTGACTAGCATCATATCAGTGTTAATCACTTGTCACAATTTCAAGGGCAGAAAAGACTGTACTACGTCTCTATTCCCTTTCCATAGCACTTTTTCGTGACTATAGGACGATATTCCGATGTTATTATCTTGTTACAACTCGATGGAAGAATAAGTCAAAACTACTGATCTACATCCCCTCCACAGCAATTCTTCGTGACTAGCACTATATTCTAATCTCATGTTACGGTTCATAATTCAAGATGGGGAGAGGGCAATTTTAGGTCGTTAAAGTGAACAGCTAATAGACAGGGTTACATAAGGTGCAACAGAGAAAGGTAAAAGGACAATAAAAAATACAATAAAAAGAGAACAACAAAGGTAGAGGATTTCAAACAGTTCCGTTGGTTGTCGTTAACAGTTATAATAAGAAGATAATAAGGTAACAGTACGTGATAACACTGATAAGATAAAATGGGAGCATCGCTATTACGGGAAGGGAAAGCTGAACAGGAAGTGGGTGCTTGTGTTGATGCTTGGGATACTGATTCTCTCTCTCTCTCTTTCTTTCTTTCTCTCTCTCTCTCTCTCTCTCTCTCTCTTTCTCTCCTAAATACGGCAGCTACAGTATATCCTGTTCACTTTAATCAAATGTAAAATTGCATGCCGTCTTTCCATCTTGATTCCTGAACAACAAGAGATTAACATCAGAATGATGCTAGTCAAGGATAAGTGCTACAGAAATGATGTACAGCTGTAGCACTGTCTAATCCTGCCACTAAGCTACGGGAAATAGGCTGCAGAAGAACGAAAATCCCCGCTAATTCAAGGTGAACGAACAACGAACCTACAACATGCTCTAGATTTTGAAATATAACACGAATAACTCAACTGTCCTAAGGAGGTACACCTGTATATTATTTTTCATCTTTTTATTTTCTCCTTGTCACTATAATATACAGATGACTAGTTCTATTCATATTAGGAATGTTCTCCAGCTTATGGCATTACAGATCCTACCTCTTTTAACTTGCCATTCATATCCACTTTCTTTCATGATTCTCTTCCTTCCTCCCTTTCCATCCTCTCCGCCTCTTCCCCCTTCCCTTCCCTCGTCCTCCGTCCTTCCCCTGTCCTTTCTACCCCCCCTTTCCCTTACTTTTTTCTTTCTCTCTCCCCCCTTCCCCTCCTCTCCTCTTGTCCCTCCCACCCCTCCAGTCTGGGAGCTATTTCCCGTCCGAACGGTCTTGGAATGTTGCCTCCCCCTCCTCCTCTCTCCCTCCCCCACCACCTCCTTCACTCCCTCCCTGTCATTTTTTCTCTACATCTCGCTCGCTCATTATCTCTTTTATTCCTCCCTCCTCCCCTTATCTTTCTCCTATACATGTCGCTCTTCGGTTCCTCCCCTTTTTCGTTTCTCGCCCCCCTCCCCCCCTCTCTCTCTTCCCATCCTGCTCTTTTTCTGTCTTTCCTTCAACCCTCCTCCCTCTCTCTGTATAACGCGCTTTTCCATTCGTACCTCTTCTTCTGTACCTCTCTCTCTCTGACCTATATTCCCTATGGTCCCTCCACAATATCCACCACTAATCGACTCTCCCACACTCACTGTTTCTTTCTTTCATTATCTTTCATCCAACGTTCTTAACCCCTTCCATATGATGATACTTTTCTATACTACTACTACCCACTTACTTTTACCCAACTTCGATGACTCCCACTCATTCTCTGTATTCCTTTCTCTTTCTGCTTTCTTCAATTAACACCTTCCATACAATTCCTTAATTTTTTTAGTTACTCTTATTAGCTCCTAATGTTTTTATTTAGCTTAATCAACTGTCTCATTCTTTTTCTTGCCCTGATTTCTTAGTATCTCAGATCTTTCAAATTTCTTCCTCAAATTTCTATTTTTTGCTTTCTTCGTACCCCGTTTCTCAGGCCTTATTTACCTGCTTGTCTATACAATATGTAAAAAAAAAAAAATCAACTTGTCACTGTCATTCTTCTTCCCTCATACATATTTTCCTTTTTTATGTTTTCTTTGTTTCATAATTCTTCTCCCCCTCCAAACTTTTCAAATTTGTTTTCTTTCCTCGTAACCATTGCTTTACTTACTAGCTTTGTAAAGAAATTCAATGAAATTCTACCACTGTCATTCCTCTCCTCCCTTTACTCATTGCCTGTTACATATCTCCTCTCCTTTTTATTTTTTCACTATTTCCTCCGCTGTTTTTCATGTCCTCCATTCACATCCCTGTTTCAGTCTTTTCCTCTCTTACACACTTGTTACAACTGCTCTTTATCCCTTCCTAAACTTTACTTCTATTTCTCATTCAGCTTTCTTCTCACTACTAATCTCCTTCCCCTTTCACGTTCATAATTTGTGTTCCTCCAATCCTATATTTACCTGGCATCCAATTTGCCTTTCTCATCTACTCAGCATCACCAATTAAGTTTTCTCTCTCCCTCCCCTTCTTTATTTCTCCCTCCTCCTCTTCATCTTTCTCTCTCTCTCTCTCCCTTCCTCCTCCTCTTCTTTTTTCTCTCTCTCTCCCCTCCTCCTCTTCCTCTCTCTCTCTCTCTTGCTGTCTCTCCTCCTCCTCCCTGGTGAATTATATCTACCTCCAGGCCCTCCACATGCCTCCACGCACCTCTTCTTCCCTCCTCCCTCCCTCCCCATCTCCACAAGTCTGTATGCTATTCCTGACTCCATAACTGGACATCTAGCATTAGACTTAGATTTTTGTTATTTTTGGTTTATCATCACCCCCTACTCCCACCATTACCACATAAATCATCTTAAATTATTTTACATATATACAGAATGATTTCATGACTAGAGCTTATTAGATACATATAATTCAACATCATTTATCACTAACCATAAATATTGAGACTAAACAGCCTAGCTCTTGGTCCCTATGCTTCTATGGGAGCAATAATGGAGGTGATGATAAACAGATACACGCAGATAAATACAGCAGCTTAATTAACTAAGGGTGGTTTGGTCACCCATCTGAACTACCATACTCTACAGATGCAAGGTACAACTGTAACAGAGTATATTCCTTCCACTCCAACATATGCTTAACTTCATTACACAGGCATTTCAAAACTACGTGATTCTATAACATATTGTATCGACAGACAGTCTATAACTATGTGTCTATAACATGATGTATTGATAGGCAGTCATGTCTATGTCGGTAGGAGTGATATGTAAACATCACACATTATGCATATAAAAGATAATGAAAAGAGCAATTTGTGGTGAATGGCAGGAATGCTAGTTTGAAACTGGGAAACCGACTACAGTATCACGATTATTGCAATTATCTTGAATGGCCATAAAACCTGCTTAATTACTGCCTAGTGGTGACTCATGCAGCTGGGAAATGTGCCATCAGGTTAATACTCTCAGGCTATGACTCGCTCTCAGCTGAATAATACAATTTGGAATTAGCCAGAATTGAGTATGTGTGAGAGAAAAAGGTGGCCGCACTAGCGCTCTCAGGCTCCTATATTCACTCTCAGCTGAATTAAATCCCCAGGAAACTGCTGAAGCAAAATACAAGAGAAGCTGTAAAAGACTTAACAAGGTTAACTCACAGAAACACGGAACACTGCCCTTCGCATAGAACCCAAGGTGAACATCTTGGATGGGACAGTGGAATATGGTGTTATGATGCATTCAGTCTCACTCCACTACAGTCAGTGTGAATGTACCTGACACAATTGCATCCCCTCTTGGCTGAATTTCTGCTACCTGAATATGATAATACTAAATCCATATATCATTCCTTAATATTTCCTCATATTAGCAACAAAGTTTACTACTCATCTCCAATAACAATTCAGCATTTGATATGGATTGGTAGCAGTGTTCTGTCATGTGAGACCTGCTATAACTTGCGCTACATCCACAATAGAGGAAATTGAAGTACATGCATACACAGCTTCACTCATCATTCAATGCTTCATAATATATAAATGCTTCAGTTTTGTATTATATATTTAAGTATATAACAACTGTTAATTACAATGTCCTGCAATATAAAACAAACAAAGCATTAAAATATTATAAGAAATTTACCCCACCAACATACATGACCAAGAGCTAAGCTGAAACTGTAGTATGGTAAAAATAAACAGAATTTCATTACTGGATGTGTAAAAACATCAATTCATCTAAAAATTATTTTAACATAACAACAAAATAAACCACCCAGAAGCTACATGGGAATCTTGAAGCTGGAAAAACACATACAGTAAAACCTCGATATAATGGACTTCAATAGACCGGATTTCACTTTTATCAGAATCTAGGAGCTACCGGACTAAATTCCTATACAGTATAATGGAAAAAGTCCAATAAAGTCAGAAGCCGTCCGGACTGCCTGACCACTCCAGCTACGTTCACTACCATAAAGTATATAAAAGACACGTTTATCAATGTACGGTACAGTATTATTATGTATATTATACCATTTGATCATTGTAGTGAAGGTATAATACAGCATATTACTGCAATTGTAGTAAAAACAGTTTAAAACCATTGGTGTGATCCAGACTAATGACTGATATATTGGAATGGCTTGGGCCCCAATTAGTCCATTATAGTGAAGTCTTACTGTATACCTCAGAAAATTCCACCAAAAAGCTATTTCAATTAATCTCAAAATCTTGAAAAAATACCATAAAATAAGACACTAAAAATATAATTTCAGTAACCTCAAACACATTCTTCATAAAACTACTGTGTCAGATGATATACATGTCTGCCTTTGTCACTGGTGATTCAGGTATACATCTTCCAGTGATAAGTGGCAGAAACCATCATCCATTCACCTGATGCAATGTTGCTTATTTCTTCTTTCACCTTAATCATTGTATCTCTGTGTCTGCTCCTCTTCTTCCTATTTTGTCCTTCTCTTCCTTCAATTTTTATTATAATTCTTTACACTTCACATAGCTCTACAATGAGTGGTAAGCTGAATAGTTTCCTGTAACCCAGGAGGCCTTTCATAACACTGGGTGGTACCCATACAACTAGGTAACAGGGTGATATGGAGTCTATTATGGTGCCCCTGTTTAATGGATGAAGAGATGCTAATGTGGCATGCATCCAAGAACCAAATCCCCACACTTTTCCTCACACCTTACAATATTTGAGAACTGTCAACTGCAAGGGAACACTGGTGTACTGCAGGAGGTAGCCTTGCAAGAGCAGTTGCTTGCCTGTAGTTGATAGGTCTGCTAGGCCAGACAGACCAGGGCTGATCAACAACAGCTAGCTATATCCTCCACATACGTAAAACACTGTCATACAAAACGGTATACCATAGTCTGTATTACAGAACTGACACATCAGAACTTATGTAAGTCTTGGTGTCTGTCTTTAAATTTCAGCAAGAGATGCAACAACAACACATACTGATAAAAGAATACAGGTACAACTCCTTGTGAACTTTTACTCTGCTTATTTGCATATTTACAAAAACTGTGGCATCAACATAGCTGTCTGAAATCCTCAAGTGTATAATGTCATATGCATTAAGCTATTTCATTACAACACCAACATTACCCTTTCCTAAACTTGAAAAATATTACTGTTCATGCTTTATTAAAGAATAAAAAAAAATGAATAACCCTGAAGGAACTGGGAACAGATCATTACCTTAACCTTGTTCCCATATGCATAAGGGATGAGAAATCTCTGTGTGGCTTCTTAACTTTTTTGGAGCTTATAATGCTGAATATATTCTTGTGTTAATTAAGTTGGAATGAAAAAGATAAAGTGAAGATCAACAGAGTTGTGCAGGCAGTGGCTTTCCCTCCAGTGCAGCCAGAATGTTGGCAGAGGTAAGAGTGGCCATCCCTTCACGGGTTTTAGTCTCGGCACTCCCAATGTGAGGTATCAACGCTGCAGAGAAATAAAATGAAAACCTGTACTAAATGTTACCTACGTACGGCAGACCTTCATTATACAATGAACCGGTATGTGATGAATTGTTCATACCATGACAAAAAAGTTGGGACCTTTTTTGATACACAACAGAAGTTTTGTTTATGCAATCATTATGACTCCATACAAATCCTCAGTGGTCGATATACTATAACTGTTTTTGCTTAATACGATTACCCACATGCAAGTCTACATTCAATTGTTTGTTCCATGATGGCCTTTGCACTCATCACTATCAGGTGTCAGTGATGGAACAACAGTGTGGAGTCCAGGCAGCAAGTGAAGTGCAGTGAGGTGAAATAACTAACAGTTTAGGTGAGTTGGGAACTTATTTTTATACGCTGTTGAATGAGTGACCCTTGACCAAAAACATATTCATTCCCACTGAACCAGTGTTATAAATGATTCAATATATAATAAACTGTTATGTGATGGACTTTTCCCTAATACATTCTCCTCATAAAATGAGGGTGAACTGTAAACACTATCTATTTATCTATCAATCATTCAGACCTTTTTTTTGCCCCATTAAGAGTGTACATGTCATCTATGTAATATCAGACACAATAATTGGTATGCCTCCCAGGAAACAAAGCCAGTAAGCAGTCCATCCACTCTATAACATAAACAATACCAACAGAGGTTCAAGGTCGGCGTGAGTTTGCAATGGTATAATGGGGAAGCCATCAAGAGGTGATAGATGTCTCTGGTCTATTTTTTTCCTTTCCTTTTTTTTTTTTTTTCCTACTTTTGTCTGCATAGTATGTCCTTATTACATTTACCATCCATCCACCATCATCCAATCCTATGTCGCCCCATGAGGAGTGTCGGAACCTGGGGCTAGGCAAGCTGGTCCTGACATTTAAGATCAAAGTGATCAGCCTCACTCATCCCTGAGTGGCATTATGTGAGCAATAAACCCCAACCACCCCTTGGATATAAACCTACACAGGCTCAATCTGACTGGAGCACCTTAATTACCCACTATACCACCATGCGCCATAATTTGGTTATAGCTGTTGTTACCAGTTTACCACCCAACGTAGTAAATGGTTTCCTGGTGTACAGGAACCTATTTGGCTTATCATTCAGTGTAATGTCACCCATAGGCAGAAGGACGAGGAAATAATGAAGGAAAGAAAGAAAGAAGAGGGAGTGTAAAGTCACAAATAGGCAAAAGGAAGAGGAAAGAATGAAGGAAGGAAAGACAGAAGAGGAGGGACGAAAGAGAGGAAAGGGCAGACATCCAAAGCAATACAAACACTAAATAAGGGCACAAGAACTCTGAACAAGAACAAAATACAAGAACACCACACAAGAACAAAATACATGAACACTAAGCAAGAATGCAAAAAAAGAGAAACAAGAACACAATATGAGAGCACTGACCACAACCACAGGAATGCTGAGCATGAATACAGGAACACTAAACAAGAAAACAATATAAGAAAACTACCCAAGAACACAATACCTGTACAAGAAGACCTAACAAGAACACAACACGAGGTACTCACTGCAGTTGGGGAGGGTGGTGAGGGGGTGGTCTGGGGGAAGGGGCTCTGGGGTCATGACATCGAGTCCGGCTGCTCGGATCTTGTTGGTCTTCAAAGCTTCAATCAGCGCATCCTGCTTGATAACGCCTGCAGCCGTACAAAAGGGAAATTTATAGAATTACTGTATTATTGCCCATTTAGTCAATAAAAAATGTAGATATGGTTTACTTCTTATCCACTTGAATTAGGGTGACATTCTCTTTTTTGTTTATTTTTGTGGCTCCCAGACAGATTTATTCAACTTGGAAAAGAGCTACTGTATCAAAAGGTTCTTATTATGGCTATATCTAACCCCTCCAGTTCAAAACGTCGATCCTAAGCCAAATAAAATCATCAAGAAATGGCAAGAGTAAAATGAAAAGACATCCCTGGACTCAAAGAGTTAATCTCTGCGAATAACTCTGTCACTCATCAAACCTGTTAGGAACTCTCTAGGACTTAAGTTCTCGGACTCAATTTAGTAAACTTTTCAGCCACAGATGATGCTTTTATCATTTCTCAAAGAGTGGGTGGAGTCAGGAAGCAGGAGAGGCATGAATGAGGAAGTGATGAGAAGGTGGGGTACTGGCACTTGAGTTCATTGCTTCAGGAATGTGTGTGTGTTCACTGAAACCCAATGAGTGACACAAAGAGATAAAGAAATAATAAACTTGGTGATAAAAATAATGTGATTCATGAAAGATGTGGCGTGAAGGAAGCTTATGGACTCCAGAATCGAAGGAAGTGTACCAAGAACGTATGTTCATGTGGAGAGAATGGATAACAATAGGGTGGTGAAGAAGGTATATCTGAGTGAATCTGAAGGAGGGAGGAGGCGAGGCAGGCCAAGGAAAAGGTGAAGAGATGTGGTGGATGAGTGTGTGAGGAAGAGAAGTTTGGAAGTCGGTGAGGCTATGGAACTGACAAGAGATCGAGCTGGCTGAATGAATGTTGTGAGGAGAAGTGCATGATCATGGATTTGGCACCCCTTTTTTAACGTGGCAGCGTCTGGACTGACTCTATCGGATACATTTATGTGAAGCTACAAAACGTGGTGAATATTTTTGGCGTATCAGATAGCGCCAGGATTCCGAGGGCTTGAATGATGAGTGAAAGGAAGCGTGACCCATTGGATTGGGCAAATTTTGGCTGTCTGGACATTGTTACCCCTCACCCTGCCCTAGGGTGGGAAAGGAGGTCCAGATGATGATGATAAAAATTAACAAAGTGTAACTGTTTACACTGATAATTTACATCAACATAATTATAATTTTAATATTCTACTTAAAAAGAACTTTCTTCACTTTCTTCTTTAAAATGCTTTTCTGGATGTTACGGTACTTGTTTTTAGGTAAATATTTTTGTATTATTCAACTGTGAGTTCTGATGTGGATGTGATAGGAAGCGTTAGGATGAATACACTGAGGTGGTTTGGCCATGTGGAGAGGATGGAGGGTGAAAGACTGACGAAGAGAGTGTATGTGAGTGAGGTGGAGGGGGGGAGAGGGAGGGGAAGGCCGAGGATGAGATGGAGGGATGGGGTGGAAAAGTATTTGAGAGAGGGGTGTGTGAGTTGGGAGTAGGGCAGTGAAATGGCGGGGGACAGGGCGATGTGGAGGCGATTTGTTTGTGGCCACCCCGAATGGGATTGAGGCGTCTGGCAATAGATAGATAGATAGTTCTGGTTGAAGTGTTCTATGCAAATGCACCAAAACTTGCCTCACTAATATTGAGCTGCACAGCTTGATTGACACAGAAGTTTGAACCAATGAAAATGAGTCCCAACTCTCCACCCACTGACTCCCCCCCCCCCTTCCTGTCATTTCCCACCACTCACTCTCCACCCCTGTCTATGCAACGACTGAGGTGCCATCTCGATTGACAAACATACTAAGACCGAGACAATTAGCCCTAGATTGTACCGGTTTCAGTTCTTCTCGTCAAAATATTTCAAAATGAGAAAATGTGATGAAACTATGACAGATATAGTCCCAGGCACCACCACATGTTAAGTCTTTGGCAGTCCTAACAAAAATACTTAGCCTACAAGTACAGGTAACATCCTTTTACACCTCAGTGTAAAGTATTAACCTCTGATATAATTATTATGGCAATCTGGCTTAGGTTACACAGATAATGTAACAAATAAGTGTGTCCATTGCAGTGGTGAAAGGGATAACAGCTGCATCTCCTCTCATTCTCTGGTCTATTTTTCACTTAAATCCCTTGCCAATCCTTCCTTTACCATTTCCATCATATATACGGCCTAATTCTCAATTACCTTCCTTAATCACATGCCACAATATATACAAACAATGCATACAATACCCCTACTACACCCTCCTAAATCCTCCCTTCACCCTCACCCCACCCTCCTCCTCACCTCCACGTGAAGTGTTGACGATGATGGCAGTGGGTTTCATTTTGCTGAAGGCCTCCTCATTGAATATCTCCCTCGTCTGGTCATTTAATGCGCATGTAACACAGATAAAATCAGATTCTTGGAGCAGGGTGTCAAAATCAACAAAATCTGCACCAACTTCCTCTCCTGAAAAAGAATTAAATGTTACAGAAAAGTTAATAATTCTGGTACAACAAGAGATGAAATTACCCTCTTCTCCTTCTCAAAAAGTGTCAAAACAAGGTTACCCCCTAAAAGTTGGTGGAAAATTATGGGAAAAGGTTCTGATATATAAGAAGATTTGTAACACTGTGAGAGTCTCAGATTGGGCCTGAATTTTTATTTACTTGTGGCTGAGTTTCCTGCCCAAGGATGCTGACTAAGTATTTTTTTATCAAGCATGTAAACACATTTCACTCTCATGGTACAGTCAGTTTCATATTACCTGATGGAACTGCACATCTTGAACACTGGATCATATTAGCATGAAATTCTGTTAGTATCCACTATAGCTAATGTACGAAAAAATCTCTGGTTACCAGTCACATCAACACCTCAATCTGCTTACACTGAACTTCACTTGGCCATCAACAAAGGTCAAAGGGGGTTAGGGATCTTTGTCAAGTTATACCAAACACACTATATCAAACAAATCTAAGGAAACCAACCTTCCGATCGAGGTCCTCGTCCACTGTAGATAATCTTTTCGACACCAAAACCCTGCAGTCTCTTTGCCACAGCTAACCCAATGCGACCCAAGCCAAATATTCCAACAGTTGACCCTGTTAGGCCCCACCCAGTCATCCAGAGGGGTGACCATGCGCATTTGGCCCAACCACCACTATAAATAAAGACCATGAGGTAAAAAAAAAAAAAAAAAAAAAAAAAAAAGTAAATAAAAATAGCAAACACGTATTAGTATCAACTGTTTCTAAGCAAAAAAAAAAAATCTGAGGAAGCCAAAATAGAAAAGGTATCATTCTTCTATCCTGCAAAAAATTTGTCTGGGGAATCCAACAATTAAACAAAAAAGCAGTTGCCATACTGAAGTGGTTGATGTTGAATGTTTTTTAACCCTCTCATAGTAAAAAGTCCTTTCTAAGCTGTAAAAGAAGCAAAAAATCTGGGAGAAACTACATCTGAATGACTGCCAATTAAAAAGAAAGACTCAATGGATAATGTTTCTAAGTTCTTCATCATGTAAGGCCCTTATCATGTAAAAGAAAAAATAATAAATAAATAAATAAACAAAACCTGGGGGTAAAAGAATCACCCAAAAATGTCAGGATCATAGTAAAGGGGTTACAGGGGGTTGTTTCTAACTCTTTCACAATGTGGGATCTTTAAGATGCAACAAAACTGTCTATGGTGGCAAGAACAGAATACAGTATAAAAATTACCACAGTGGCATAGTTAACCCGCGCCATCCCGGCGACGTGAATTAACGCGGCAACATTGCAAGGTCCCTAATTTGCACAATTTTCAATTTCACGAGTGATTTCGCGAGTGATTTTTGGCATGTATACACGGGACACCTTCCTCTATTCCTCTACAAGATGCCAAGCAGGAACAATGACTTACACCGCATAATATCTCCCCCCCCCCCTGCACGCCATTGTCTTGGCAATTCACCTGTTACCAGTGACCTGGCCAATAAAGACATTCAGGGACAGAGTGATTCCCCAATCGATGACAATGTGGAGGACAATGTTTATGTACATAGCATTACAGGAAGAAACAGTCAGAAATGATGATCAGGTAATGTGGGAAAAAAAAGGTCATGAATGGTGATGAGTTAGTGAGTGAAACAATGCTTATAATGCCTATATTACTGTTTGAAAACCAATATACTCTTGTACTACATATAAATTCGTACCAAGTAAATAAATAAATACTGTTTATGAGTGGATAAAATAGTTACCCTCCCATAGAACTCATTTTGTTTTGTGCCAGCCTGTTAGAAAACCCAGTCAGGTAAGGAAGTACTTGTACCTAAATCGCGTATTTTAAACCTCAGGTGAGCGATTTCTCTATGAATTTTCGATGTTTCTCACCAAAAGCGGATGTTTGGGCCAAAAAAAAAAAAAGGTCCAAAAACGTCGGGATGGGGCGGGTTAATAGCACTGATCATGGGAAGGGCAGCAAAAACAAAGAGGAAATCAGAACTGATGAATAAAACGTACAATACTGGGTATATAGTTGTACACTAATCCCGTTGAAGCTTACTTAAGTAGCTCTGCGTGTGCCTCAAAAAGTCTCCGTGCAGTGGCAAGCAACAGTGTGACAGTGAGCTCAGCTGTGGCATCTGTTAATACTCCAGGAGTGTAGCCAACCTGTAAGGAAGACAGCAGACAGTAGGAGATAGCTACAAAATGAGAGGGAATCACCACAACACTGCAGCTTATGCCAGTTAGTAGTGGTAGTTGTTGTAGTCTCAGGTTCATCTGAAACATGAACCCAGTGGACTGCAAGCCAAAGCTGGCCTTCTCTGGCATTCCACCATCCTCCTTTCAGAGGAGGAAGGAAGCTGGGGGGTTTGTATAATTGAGTAGTGATGCCATCCAGTTATATCAAGGCCAACACATGAATGCATCCCTCTCCAACAGATATACTGTATCCAGTACGTAATACTGTACGGTTGTGAGCAGTAATATCTTACCGCTTTTTAAACTACCATGAAAAATTAAAAGGCTCCTACAAAGTATTCAGAAAACTTAGATATACCCTGAAGATTGCATCACTGGGTTTCAAAGGACATTACTCACAGCACTGTAATTTGCTGTAAGGAAGTGGATTGGTAATAATGTGCACAGCTGCATAAACATCCCTATGAAACAGTTACTCAAACTCTATCAGTGCAGGAAGTTCTTGTTATATGTCACTTTTTCTTATACTATTTTCCATTACCAAGTCTACAGTCATTTACAAGAATATTGCGTATTCAGTTCTACTGCTTCCTATAAAGCTGTTTTGTCAGTTCCACCAAATTACAGTATCAGCCGAAGAGAAAAAGTTGTGATATTCTGGATTACTTCCCTGACTATTGTTACACTGAGTGGCTGTACTGTATTTGGAAAACTTTATTGTTTTCAAAATATTCATACAAAATTATTAACAATACAGTACAGTAATGAAAATGTTAATCACAGTCTAGTCCTAGTTCCAAAGCTGAAAACTCACCTTAATTCCACGTTTCTTGATCTCATCTAAGCTGAGGTGATCATATCCAACAGACATGGTTCCAATCACCTTCAGGCTGGGTCCTAAGCAACACAAGTGAACAGTGAATAAACATTATCATCATCAGTTTTTCCTACCAATGATGGGATGAGGTAGGACCCAGAAACTAATACACGTGAATCATAAAAGTGGGAGAATATTAACACATTAGCTACCCAGGGAAATGGCATTTCACTTAATTCATACATTAATCAAGAACTCACAAATGCTTGTTGGTGAAATAAAAGAACAAATATTAACTCCAAATCATTTGAGGCAAAATAAGGGTACAGTAAACCCTCGATATAAAGAACTAACTGGGGGAGGGGTGGGTCGCTATATCCGAAAGTTCGCTATATACGAGGGGTTTGGTATTTCCGAGGGATTACAGAACTCAGTTTGCTATATAAGGGGAGTCGTTCTGTCCTACATGCTCAAACATAACCTAAACTAACTCTATGAAGTTTTACAAGGAGAATTCAAAGGTTTATGAAGCAGTACATGTAAATACAATACAGTACTGTATGAAGTTGTACATATCAATACCCATAATAAGAATACAGCATAATGTAGTACTGTTACAGTACACTTACTGTGCCAGGATGGGATGCTGTTGAAGTACACTTATTGTGCCAGGAAGGGATGCTGTTGTCACCGTGGGATGATTCGCGAACTTCTCTCACATTTAGCGACCTTTGTTCGCAAAATCCGGGGGAATTTCGGTCATGATTTGGCCATTCACTATATCCGAAATTCGCAATAACGGGGTTTGTTATATCGAGGGTTAACTGCATTAAAATTTCAAAACAGTAAGGAAGGGAATCAAGTAAATGTGTAATGTACACAATGAAGCTTCATAAAGCTTGTACAATGTCAGATGCTTAATGAAACTTCATGTGGAGAGGATGGAGAGTGAAACACTGACTAGGGTCATATGAGAACAAGATGGAGGGGGAAACAGGATGAGACTGAGGGATAGGACGTAAAGGTAGGTAAGAGAGTGGGATGTGGGTTGGAGAAAGGGCAGCCAGATGACAGAGGACAGGATAACATAGATGCAATTTGTTTGTGGTCACCCCTAATGGGCTTAAGGCGTGAGGTGATAAATGGATTGATAAATGGACATACACATACTAACCTAATATCCCATATTACCTGCTGCATCCAACAGATCTTTATCAATCTTCTCAGTCAGAAGGCAGTATAACGCATCTTTACCCACAATCCTCTTCAACAGGTGTTCACGTGGGATTGGTCGAGGCTCCGGCCATACATCCACATCACATCTGTTGTGGCCATTTTTGTGCTTGTGACAAATGAAGCGGTAACAGTCAATCCCATATTACCTTGTCTGAGTTGTATGGGACCTAGACTTGGCTACAGCTGTCCAGTGCATTAATGGTTTGATGTAATCCCTAGTTTTTGGACCTCTATATATGAGTATGGAGAGACAGTTGGTTAAAAATACTAGTATGCTAGATAATTTTCTCACTCAAGTTGCTGCATTAAAGGTGATAACAAGTTCGATGTCACCTTCAATTAAATCATGTTCTTTTAAGTTTCAAAACACTGCAATTACAGGAAATCCGATTAAACTTCAGATTATACACCTATGCAAGATGGCTAATTCAATACCAGTACATGTTAAGGAGTAACCTAAGGTACACTTACTTTTCCCTGAGCATATCCAGACACTTCTGTGGGAGATCAGAGCGAGTCACAAGGACCTTTGGTTTAGACATGGCTGCTGCAGACACACTCACAAATCTGCAAACATAAAAAAGGGTCAGAGAGTAAGTACTGTAAAGGCTATATTGATATTTCCACCTGCTCTGTGGCTACAAAGCTTTCAAATTTACACACAGTACTGGGAAAGAAACTGCACAGAAAAGTAATGGAGCAATTGTACTGTACTATGTTGCATTCAACTTAGAGTAACGGCAAACATGCAAACCAAAAAATATATACACAAATAATCTACAGTAACAGAGATTAACCTAGGCTAGTGGTCAAATCCCATCAAGCAGTTTAACCCACAGACCATGAGGGGTTACTGAGTGTCTAACTATTTATTGCTAGATGCCTTAATCCCGTAAGGGGTGCCGGCAAACAAATCGCCTCCATGTCGCCCTGTCCCCTGCCATTTCACTGCCCTGTTCCCAGTTCACACCCCCCTCTCTGATATACCTCTCCACTCCATCCCTCCATCTCATTCTTGCCTCCCCCTCCCTCTTCCCCCCTCCACCTCATTCACATACACTCTCCTTGTCAGACTCTCACTCTCTCTCCTCTCCAAATGGCCAAACCACCTTAATGTGTTTCTCCTAACGCTTCTTATCGCATCCACATCCACACCACAACGCTCCTTCACTTCCTCACAGTTTTGTCAGTCTGTCTCTCCATGTGACTCCACATGCTCCTCTCAAATAACAAACAAGAAGCCTCGGACCACGACTGACCAAAAGGTTACTGAGTGGTGAGAAAAAATATCTGGAATTAATAAAAATAAAATAGGCTAGATACGTCCTCAATTTAGGTTTAACAGCCACCCAAGATGGTCTATTACCCTTTAAATCTTGGAAGGTTTCACAGTGGCAAGAAAAACCTGACATCGGCCACAGTGAAACATACAAGTCATCAGCCAAGGGTTAAGGGTTAACTAATAAAGGTCCACTAAGGCAGTCAGGGTATCATACTACTGCTAGCTACAAAATTTTTACTTAGCTAAAGGATGAACCACTTCCTTCAAGAGTTGAGTTAATAAGTGTTGGTGAAACTGGTTCTAGGGTTACTATGAGAACATCTTAACTATTAATGCAAACTAAAAACGAGAAAATAGCTCAAAATTGCTACAGCAAGCTACAAACGACACAAGGCTACTGTGAAAAACACAAACTTCAACCTATACCATCAGTCAATTCCTTTACCTTCCTCTACGTATATAGCTGTGTGGGTGATACAGAAGTCTTACACAATCTAATGATGATCTGAGGCCACAAAATACGGGAACTTCTCCCCAAAAATCCCAGCTAGCGATCAGTCCACTGAGGACCTGTCTTCACCGCTTCAACCTAATTACCTGGCGCTGAGAATAGGCCTCGCCAGGATACCTTGGGCCCTGAGAAGCTTGCAGATCGTGGCACCAGAAGCTGTCAGTGCAAGAGGATGCCAATACATGGAGTTAAATAAGGATGCCGGCCCGGGTAGAGATACTGTAAACACAAGGTCGCCATGAAGGATGCTGCTGCGGAGGCAGATTATATAATTGTTTGCCACATTTGTACCTGCAAGATTATATAAAAACCCTTATTAATAAAAATTATTTAGTCTACTAGCGAAATTAGATTTATACATATAATATCTATACAGGTTAGCTAAAGCTTTCTGTTGCACCTCCATAGCAAATTCTCCACCATAGAAATGAATCACAGACAGAGAGGTGTAAGTTGTCATATCTCGCCAGATTGAACCTTACTGTGTGGTTGATAGAGCTGAATTTCCAATGTACTTCTGGCTCCTCGGAAGAAAACATAGTTATGATAAGATAGTGATGCTGATGATGGTGGTGGTGGTGGTGAGGATGATGGCTATTCTCTTTACTTTTGTCTTCATGTTGATGTATATTGATCTTTGCTACACTATTTCTGTTGGTGAGGGTAATAATCATAGATATAAATAAACCTAGATACAGAATGGCACTACTTTCGATGCGTCAGCCAGCTTGGAACGGTCAAGGCAGACAAGTCGCATTCCTGACAATGGGCAAAGTTGACCACTATTTACCTAGAAATGCAGCACCAGTGTGCTGCTTTTGGGTGTAGAAAGGGTCGGAATACATCCATGGTGGCACCGATAGCACGAGCGGCTCAGCTGTCTGGTTTTGCAAACTTCGCTCAGCTGCTTCCCTATCCCCCGGAAGGAGGATGGTGGGTTGCAGAAGGGGAACTTAAGCCTGCAGTCCACCGAGTTCACGTTTCAGATGAACCAGGAACCACAACTATTACCACCACAACAACAGCCACCACCATAACAACCACCACCACAACCAACCACCACCACCACCACCACAACAACAATCATCACCACCACCACAACAACAACCATCACCACCACCACCACCATCACCACAACAACAACAACGACCACATCCACCACCAGATCCACCACCACCACCACCACAACCACCACCATAACAACAACCACCACCACCACAACAACAACAACTACCACCACCACCACAACAACAACAACTACCACCACCACCACAACAACAACAACTACCACCACCACCACAACAACAACAACTACAACCACAACCACCACCACAACAGCAACCACCACCATCACAACAACAACCACCAGCATCACCACTACCATCACCACATCAACCGCCATCACAACAATAACCACCACCACAACAACAGCCACAACCACATCAGCCACCACAACAGCAACAACAACCACAACCACCACCACAACAGCCACCATAATAACCATCACCACAACAACAACCACCACCACAATAACAACCACCACCACAATAACAACCACTACAACCACCACCACCACCACCTCAGCAACAACCACCACTACCACTGCAATAACCACCATCACCACCACAACTCTAACCTCCATCACCACCACCATAACAATAACCACCATCACCACCAAACCACAACAACATTCATTTTCATAGACTCAGTTCACTCTAACACAAGCCCCACTATTACATGCTTGACCGCTCCCAGATGGTGATAATGATGACGATGAAGGTGATTGTGGTGGTGGTGGTGATGGTGGTGGTGGCAACAGTGATGGTTATGGTGATGATGATGATGGTGTGATATAAAGTCCCTGTTTCTTTTTTTGTGTTTACGTGTTTGTTAATTATCCCGTACATGCCCTTTACAACATGGTGGACTAGGGGAATGATGATGATGATGGTAGTGCCCACAACTGTGTAGGTTAAACTCATTAATGCTCACTCACACACAGCCCTATTATTCTCAAGTATCACTTACACACAAACACACACACACACACACACACACACACACACACACACAAAACTATAACTTCACTGCCCTGGCTTAGGATCTCCATAGCACTTCTTCCTCAGCGATGTATATCCTCTGTTACACCTTGGCATTTCTTGTGTTGCTACTGTGGCAACTTACTGATAAAAGAATTAGAAATAACATACAACAGAATATCAAAGTGAAATATGAAAAAATAAATTGCTAAGAACAAGGCGTTAAGAAGCGTACAATGCCATAAGAATACCCTCACTTTTTTTTTTTTTTTCCTCAGTGGTAGCGCGCTGGACTTGTGATCGGGGGATTGCAAGTTCGAGCCTCGCCCGGGCTGCCGTGCCGGGAGGGGTAGCTCCCTCCTGTAACCCTAGCGGGGCTATATAGTCCAATACAGGGCTTAGCTCGGGGGAACTCCATGTCTCCCATTTTTCACTTTTTTCCTACTCACCCACTTCTCTTTATTCACCTCCTATTCCTCTCTTCCTCTTACCCAACCCCCGTTCCTTCCCTGCTATCCATCCTCCTCTTCCTCCTGTCATCCCCTCCACCATCCTTCCTCTTTCCTTGCCTTCCTTGATCCTTCCCGCCATTTTTTCATAGTTTTCTTACCCTCTCATTCTCTCCTTCCCAATCCTCTGCCTACCTGTCCACCCCTGCCCCCTGTTCTTCTCCCATTACCTCCTCTCCTTCCCCATCCTCAACTTCCCCATCCACTCCTACCTCCTGTCCCCCCCCCTTCTCCTCTCCTTCCCCCCTTCCCATCCATTATTTATTCCAAACTGAAACAAGATTCCAAGAAGACTATATGGGAGAAATGGAGTTCCCCCGAGCTAAGCCCTGTATTGGACTATATAGCCCCGCTAGGGTTACAGGAGCGAGCTACCACTCCCGGCACGGCAGCCCGGGCGAGGCTCGAACTCGCAATCCCCCGATTACGTGTCCGGCGCGCTACCACTGTGCTACCGCGCCCCCCCCCAAAAAAAAAGAAAAGAAACAAGAAACAAGAAGACTATAAATAATGCACAAACATTAATTTGTTTTTTCCTTGTTAATAACTTCAGACTGAGACTTTATTCCAGGTTACTATAAATATAGCAGGTTCTGCTTTAGGATCGGTCAGTGTTTTTATGCATTAGAAATTTTGTGCTCTTCGTAGTTTTGTGTTGTTCATTTATGTGAAAATATAATTGTATAAGAGACATTTCTATTCGTATACGCGATACTGTATTTTGAACTTCTGTTCGTGTGGTAAAAATGACGAGCGTACGTGGTAGCGGTGAAGGCATGGAGAGGCTGGTTCAGGGTGAGATGAGTTTGCCGATGATGACGTACCGTGAGATGATGCTTGAGGTGAATATTGTAAGAAAGATCGGCGAAGGCACGGAGGGCGGGGTGTGGCTGGTGCGGTACAGGGGCGGGAAGGCGTGTTTGAAGGTCGGTAAGGTTGATGATGATGATGAGGAGAAGGAAAATAGTCTGGTAAAGCAAGCAATGGTGTTGGCGAAGCTGGATGGGGCTGGGAGAGCGCCCAGGATCTACGTGGCGTGTTCCGACAGACCGGTGATCCTGATGGAATTCTGTGACGGCGCCACGCTGGACAAGTTTTACTCCAGCGCCTCCCCCGACGAGAGAAAAAATGTCGAGTCTGATGTTCAACGAAAGATAGAGGAGGTTCACAGGGCGGGTTTCTGCCACAACGACCTCTGCTACGAGAATGTGTTGGTCTGTGGAGGTCCAGGGGATTACGAGGTGCGGTTTATTGACTTCGGTTGCGCCACTGTGCTGTCCCCCTGGAGTGAAGTGGGGGACTTGAACGAGGTGGAGGAAATGATTGAGGAATTGCAGGGTATGGCGGGATGGTCCTGCTGATGGGGATAGCGGCTTGGTTGGACACGGGTATAGCTTGGATGGTGATGGGTTGGGTTTGGGGATGGTTGTGGCTTGGAGAATAGACGGTATTTTGGAAGGATTTTCCTGGAGATTTCGAAACAACTCTTCCTAAGCGATTTATTTTGTGCATTAAAGGCTATTATCCTCTTGTATGTTAGTGAAGGAAACCATGTCCATGTAGGACATAAATAGCATACAAGTGAAAAGTGCCACTCAGAATGTGTTCCAATAATCACCCAAGCTACTACCACCCCACACCATCACCATCAACAATATATACATTTTGAACAGTATTATTGGTGGTAATGGCGAGGGTCTTCTTCGACGGAACACTGCCTTGCGTGGCGAAAGATCTTGTGTGTCCCAGGGATCAATGTGCAATGCTAGACAGGTGCAACCATATCAGGAAGGCCCGCTGTAAGGTATCAGACTTAAAGTGTGCCCTTTGCAGTCATCGTGGCCTCAGTGCGGACTGCAAAGTAACATATCGAGGCAAATTTTAATCTTAACTATTCTTAGTTCTTTTTGTTTTTATTCATCATCATCATCATCATCCGAACCTCCTTTCCCATCCTAGGGCAGGGTGAAGAGTAGCAATGTCCAGACGGCCCAATTTGTCCATTCCAATGGGCCACGCTTCCATTCACTCATCATTCAAGCCCCCGGAATCCTGGCTCTATCTGATACGCCAAAAACATTCAACACGTTCTGTAGCTTCACATAAACGTATCCGATTGAGTCAATCTGGACTCTGCCACGTTAAAATGGGGTGCCAAATCCCTGATCATGCGCTTCTCCTCACAATATTCATCTAGCCAGACTTCCAAATCTCTCTTCCTCACACACTCATCCACCATATCCCTCCACCTTCTCCTTGGCCTACCTTGCCTCCTCCCTCCTTCAAATACACTCAGATATACCTTTTTCACCACCCTATTGTTATCCATTCTCTCCACATGACCATACCATCTCAGTACACTGTCTTCGATTCTGGTGTCCACAGACTTCCTCACTCCACATCTTTCACGCATCACATTATTTCGTAACCTATCCACTCTCTTTACTCCACATACATTTCTCGTCAGTCCCATCTCCACTGCTCTCACTCCTAACTTTTCATTTTCATGCCACACCATACTCTCACATCCACATGTTAAAATCGGCGCTAACTCTCCTTCATGTAGACCTCGTGCAGCTGCAACACTTAAGCCTCTGTTTCTTATCATGGCCTTCATTGCACCAGCTCTTCGTCTTCCCCATGTCACCCTACTTTCCACTTCATTTGCACATTTTCCTCTCATTTCTATCACTGTACCCAGGTATTTGAACTCTTTCACCAATTCCAGTCTCTCTCCATTCACTGTAATATCACACTGGAAGTCACCATCTCTCTGGATAACCATCACCTTACTCTTTTCTACATTTACTCTCAAGGCACGACGCTCACAGACATCAGCAAAACTCTGCACTAGTCTACCAAGTTATTGTCCGGTTTTTGCAAGTACTGTAGTACTACATCATCAGCATGCAACAAATTTGAGACATTCCATCCATCACCATTCGTTACCAACTCCCTCTCCCTCTCCATTACTCGGTGTTTGTACTTCTCTCATCATCCCATCCATATATATACTGGACAAATATGGGGACGTCACCCAACCTTGTCGCACGTCCACACCGACCGTGAACCATTCACTTAGATGCCCATTTACCCTTACACATTCGTCACTACCGTCATAAAAACTCCTGACGGCACCTAGCAGCTTACCATCTACACGGTACATGCGCAAAACCTTCCACAATCCTTGTCTGTCTACTTTGTCGTACCGGTATCCTTTTTCTAGATCCATGAATGCCATAAACACCATATAGTCCTTCTCACAAGCCTTCTCCACTATCTGTCTCATTACAAATATTTGATCCACA
>NC_137003.1:47536401-47548901 GCF_032717465.1 Coenobita brevimanus
ATCAATATCATTTATGGTATGTATCCTTTCTGTGTGTGTGTGTGTGTGTGTGTGTGTGTGTGTGTGTTCGATGGCTCTTCTTTCGATCTTCAGCCTTATAACTACCATGCATAAAAATATCAGGGTATAAAATGAAAAATAAATCGATGAGGAAGAAACGTTACGAAGCCATCTATGTCACCACGAGTACAACACTTAAAAAGCTACATCAGAACGTGGTAGTCACACAGCTGGCTATTCATTACATTGTGAAAAAAAATAAATAAAAACAAAAAATAAATGTGAATGGAGAAACAGCTGGCCAATGGCGTCTTCCTGTGTCTGTGATGAGGGATCCTGTGCATAGAATTCGATCCATTTATAAGGAATTAGATCCATTTATTTATTTTTATTTTTACGATAAGTATATGTTCGTGGCTGCTCATTTTTATCACGTAAATTTCTTCGGTTATATTCACTACCATATTCTATCCTTTTTTTTTTTTCCTCCTCCTCTTCCTCCATCTTCTTCGTCCTCTTCCTCTTCTCCTCCTCCTCCTTCTTCATCATCTTTATTACAGTATCTTCTATTTTTTCTTCTTCTGTCTATCTACCTATCGTCAGTCGCCTTAATCCGGTAAGGAGTGGCTACAAACGAATCGCCTTCATGTTATCCTGTCCTCTACCATCTGGTTGCCTTCTCTCCAGCTCACCCCCTACCCTCTTATACACTCTCTGCTTTATCCCTCTATCTCCTCCTTGGTCTCCCCGTCCCCGTCTCTCTCTCTCTCTCTCTCTCTCTCACACACACACACACACACACACACACACACACACACATACCTATACTCTTTTTACTCTAATCTGGCCTAAAACTACCATCTCCCCATCGTGAATGTTGGGTTTCAACAGTAGAGTAATGCTAGAATGTGATGCTAGTCACGAAGAAGTGATTTGGAAAGAGTATAGAGCCGTATTGTGCTCTTTTTCTGCCGTTGAGTTACGTGAAATTTACCACGAGAGAGAGAGAGAGAGAGAGAGAGAGAGAGAGAGAGAGAGAGAGAGGATAAGGTAAATGAACGATAGTCTCTCATCCCCCATCATCTCCACATGGCCAGAGAGTGTGATTGGCAAAGTAAATCGCCACAAAACAGGCATTGCGATATCATCACAAGGTTAGACAATGATAGGGAAAATGAGTCGCCACGAAACAGGCGTTACGAAATCGGTGACAAAGGCAGGCAAGCGCAATGGGGACTGTCTTGTGCCTCCATCGCCTCAGGCCGGAGTGACTGAACTGCCTCGGCCACGCCCTTGGGATTCCGTAATGCCTGTCCCTTGGTGGTTTATTTTTTTCCTGATACACCCTTTGTATACTGAGGTGTCATGTGCGGAATAAGTCGCTTCAGAGGAGACGTTACGAATACTTTAATGCTACATCGACTCGGACCTTAATCCCCTTTTTTCCTCCATTGTTCCATTCATCCACTGACCCAAAGTCTGTATTCAAGAGGCTTTGGAGGCGTCGTAGCAACTGCTTCTGAGCTATTTATCCTGGCTATTGCACCTCAGTATCCTCATGCATGTTATATAGTTTTTATATTAAGATAATTTACATCGATAAAATAAAGGATAATAAGGTGCAACGAGCAGAATAAATCGTTAAGGAAGAGGCGTTAGGAAATCTTCAAATCCACGTACAATACGACACACAGCTGGAAGTGTTAGAAAAGTATGGGTAGGAAATAAATACCGAGCGTGAACCCAGTGGACTGCAGGCTGAAGTCGCCCCTCTCCTACAGTCCACCATTCTCCTTTCGCGGGAACAAAGGAGTTGTTTGTTTGTTTGTGAGATATTCGTCCCAGTTTCCTGGGACACGGGCAAAGGAGTTGAAAGACGGTTGCATAACTGGGCAGCTCCACCATCCAGCAATATCTGTGCCACCACATGAACGCGTTCCTCTCCACTGGACAGTGTATTGGACAAGGAATGTTAAAACTTGGCCTGAAAGTGTGAAACAACCTTTGCAACAAGAAAAAACTTGTGCAAGATTACGAAACAGCTGTGTGTTCTTAGGAGGCTGTTATACAACGAGAGAGAGAGAGAGAGAGAGAGAGAGAGAGAGAGAGAGAACTTTCCGTAGATTTAAAGAATACGAACACATTTAAAGAGAATATAGGCCTCTCCGCTCCTTTTAAACTCCGTGACAACCACCCCTTTAAACGCACCCAACAGAGCCCCAGCATGCATGAATAAACAAAGGCCATCACAAAAAAAAGTTCGCAGCAGCCCAATCATGAACACTCTTCAATTTAATGAAACAGGAAGGAACAATAATAATAATATTTGCAAGTTTTGAACACAGCATCAAGAGGTCTCAGAATGTAAACAAACTTTCAGTTCCTTTCTACCAACAATTTGGCCTTCGGAAAGCAACAAAAGCTTAAATCTAGTATAAGAGAGTATATTTTGGAGAGTAAATGTGGTAGAAGTAGGAAACAGAGATACAGGAAGAGGCGATATTAGCGATTTTCGGTGGCTTTGAACGCCGCGGATGACGTCACAGGCAGCCATGTGTGTTTGTGTAGTTGTCTGTGTACCATGGCGAAGTACAGTGTTCAGTTCCCTCCGGCCTCCTATTCCTTCCTGGCGCCGCTCTTATACCAGGTAATCATACAATTCTTCACTGTAGGTATGTGTAGGAAAGATGTGGGCGTCATGTGTGAAAGAATGGTAAAAATTCGTTGAAAAATGTGGCCGTGGTGAGCGAAAACATAAGCGGGCGAGAGAGATGTCAAGGAACGGCAAGGGGGATGCTGCTGCTGATGACTTGGGAGTTCACCGATAATGTATTGTATATGGATATGGGGAAAAGGAGAAAATAAAGGGCACGATTTAGTTAGAGGGACTATTGCTTTCATAGGGTATCGTTAAAATGTTTTCACGTACCCTTGTTTACTGTTTTTGTTACTCATAGTTTACCCAACATCCTTGACCAAGTTTCACAGTCACTCCCTGAAAGTATTTGACACACTGAATCTCACCGGAGTAAGCATATAGTTCTGTGCTCCATGCATGCCGAATTGTTACCCGCGGAAAGGAAGACGAGCCAAGACAGGTTTGGTTGAAATGACGTCTTTCCCGTTTTTGTTTACATCCATTTAAATGCCGGGCCAGTTTTTGTTGATGGTACTATGGTCAGTTTTTCATAGCATGTTTGGGGGGATATATTTATGCTTTTGTTGGTATGAGCTAACATATCCAGGCTTAATTAAGTTTAGTCATAGGGCAGTATTCAGATGCTGCCTCTGGATAATAAACATATTTTACGGTAGTGGTCATAGATCCACCTTACATATAGCAAGCAATAATTAGTATGACAGCTTTTGTATAAAAGTACATTATTTAATTTTACACTTAATTATAAATATACAAATGTTACAAATACTGTTACTTTTGAAGGCTTAGTAGATGTAGGCAGTTGTACTGTCCTATAATTATATTAATTACTTTATCTATATACAAGTATACTGTATATATATATATATTAGCTTAAAAATAGAATAACAAGGTACTGGTAGCTGCAGGAAAAATACAGTACCGGTATTGTTTTTTTTTTTTTTTTTCATCATCCAATCCTACATTACCCTATGAGGAGCTTAGGAGCCTGGGGCTAGGCAAGTTGGTCCTGACATTTAAGATGAGAGTGACCAGCCTCACTCATCCCTGAGTGGCATTATGTGAGCAGAAAACCCCAACCATCCCTTGGATATTAACCTTCACCAACTCAGTCCGATTGGAGTGCCTTAATTACCCACTAAACCATCAGGTGCCAAAATTTGGTCATATGGTTATCACTCAACATAGTAAATGGTTTCTTGGTGTACAGGAAACCATTTGCCTTGTCACTCAGTGTAGAGTCACTCACAAGCAGAAGGAAGAGGAAAGAAATGAAAGACAGAAAAGGGAGTGTAAAGTCACCCATAGGCAGAAGAATGAGGAAAGAATGAAGGACAGAAGAGGATGGAAGGAAGGAAGGATGGAGGAGAGGAATGGGCAGACATTCGAGAGCAGCACTACATCAAGCGAGTGGATGGTGAGTGCCCCCACCTACCACATACGCACATACTGGCAGATTTCAGGTACATTAAATTAATGTAATATACTGCAGTACTAGAATATAGGCGGAATGGAACAGCACGGTACCAATATCATTAGGGTATAGACAAGCAGACTTTACTGCAGGAGTATTGATAGCTACCTTACCTGTTACTTAGTCTACAGAAGCAAATGCCAGTGGCAGTACATGTTTAGTCCCATAAATACACCATATACTATTTTCACAATGAACTGTTATAGTCAGTGTCTTTAGTCACTTATAGAATTTCACACATTAATGTTGGGGAACTTAAAAAAAAAAAAGGGTTACAGTTGCTAGGGAAATCTGATTGTAGTTAGCTAAATGTTTTGTTTGTTCAACATTACTTCATATGTAAATTTAGACTTTTCTTTTTTTGTCACTGTACTCATAGTTCATAATTGATAAACTTACTGGTATGCTTTTTAAACTTTTATTCATTCACACACAATGAATAGACTGTATTTAACCAAGGAGACCATAATAGGGTTAGGAGATATGTGGTGGCATATTTGAGTGTAATGGTATTGCACCAAAATATGGGGTGATGAGCATTTTCTTTTTTTTTTCGATTTTCTCCAGTATTGTGTGGGAAAAAAGAGGCCATAATGACGATGATGAGCTATATGGCCAGATATCTTAATCCTGGAAAGGATGACCATAATTGAGTCCTGGGAATGTCTCCCTGTTCCCTGCCATCATGCTGCCCTCCCTCATATATCTCTTGATAGATTGCCCTGCAAAATTACCATTTATTTGCAGCATTTGAAGAATTTAAGTTTTTTTTTTAAATATAGCAAATGCTTAGAGAGAGAGTATTAGTTAAAATTTGGTGTATGTCCCAATAACTATTTCAGTAGTGGTACAGTATGAGATTCAAAAGCATAGTTAAGGTGAATTCTGTAAATACCAGGTGTAGACTCTATGAAAGGCATTCACCTGTAGTGTACATAGTCTTCTTATTTTAAAAAGATTTTGGTACATTTTTATATCCCTGAAACTCATGTTATTACATGACTTCTTTCTGAGTTAGTTGCAATGGTTTCAGAATATTTATTGTTTACACATTCTCTCTTGTTAGGTAAGCTAATAATCTGGTAATATGATGATAAAATTTGTGTTAGCTTCTTCATCGAATTTTATTTTGAATGTATTCAATCTTTTTCACAGAAATGATATTTCAGAATACTGTAGCACCTAAATTGTGGCATCTAGCTATCATCTAAAGCCTCATACACATATAAATCATAACATTTTCAGTGAGCCAGTATGACCAAAATATCATAGAACTATTAAAATTTTTTTTCTCTACACACCAGAGGACATGGCATATTTTCACTTAGTCAAAGTTTATAGGTCAGTGACCTTTCATACTAAACTAATACAGTACTGTAGTGTATTGTTAACCCCCTCTTGTTGGTTGGCAGGTCACTGAATCTGTATAAGATTGTGTGGTGGTAGCATGACTCAAATAATTATAGAAATAATCCAACTGGAAGGATTACTAGATTGTTTCTAACCCCATCACCACTAGGTATTGCACACCAGTTAGCTGAATTAAAGTAGATAATCTGGAGATAGCAAAATTATATGGTCTTAAAAAAAAAAAAAAAAAAAAGACTACCGGTACTGTACTATGTTGATGGGATTGAGCCAGCTACTGCTGTATGATATATAAGATTAGAAACAAAATTATAGGCAGTAAAAGCTAAATGATATGTAGTTTTGGTGTAATGTATGTCAAAGTCAAATGGCCACCCCTTACGGGATTATGGCGTCTGGCAATAGATAGATAGTATGTACAGAGAATCTCGTACTTTAAATGAAAGTGTGACAGGAAGATTACGTGTCATACGAAGGGTATGGTACAGGTACCGTACATCATTTGGTGTTTCGTATAAACTCGGGGCTGAAATTCTATATGCACTATTCTTATTGCTGGAAACATGTTGCCAATGTTTTCTGAGTCAGTTCTGTGCTTATATTGCATCATGTAATCTGTTGCTACTGCGGTCCTTTAATGTCAAGCTTATCACATCAGATAATGCTGATTTGAACTAGCTATCAGATGGTGTTCTTTGATTCTATCTGCAGTTTATCTGTGAATGTTATTATAGGGGCACCTGTAATGTAATTGTCAGTGTGGTACAGCGTGAGGCATTAAAGCAAAATACTGCACACTACATTTCCCATTGTATAAAAGATTTTACAGTAATTTTTAAATATCATCTTTATTTCTGGTGGTAGGTGGTGGTGACCATCATCCACTCACTTGATGTAGTGCTGCCTACTTCTTCCTTAGCCTTTATCATTCTTTTTCTGTGCCTGCCCTCCTTTCTTCCTATATCTCCCATCTTTCCTGTCACTTCTTATTGCTCTTCTCTCCTTTACAGGTGGCTTTACATTGAGTGACAACCCAAATGGTTTCCTGTAAGCCAAGAAACCATTTACAGTGCTGGGTGGTTCGAGTGGGGTTGGTGGAGGATTAGTGCCCCTCCCTGTAAAACAATTAACTCTGAGCCCTTGGCCACCCTGTTTGGGATACATGGCGTCTGGCAATGAATGAAAATGAAAAATATGTGCTCCCTACGTGTCAACAAATGAAGTTGGTGGAGGGTTAGTGCCCCTCCCCGTAAAACCAACAACTCAAAGTCAAATGGCCACCCCTTACGAGATTATGGCGTTTGGCAATAGATAGATAGATAGATAGATCTTTATTTCTTAGAGATATCATTGTTTTCATCATACTAAGCCTTTGTCTATGAGGGAGTCTTTGTACTGTACTGTGAATAAAATTGTCTGGCTCTGGTGATAATAATAAATGATAAAAAGTGACATTGTACTGAAGGTATTGATGGAAATTTTAACCATTTCACCAAAATGGGTTTCATGAAAACTGAATAAAAATTATCTGGTGGTAGCAAGAATAAAATGAACAAGCCAACATTGTATAGAAGGAGTTTACGTATAAATCAGACTTTTGAAGAAAAACATGAACTTCAGTTACTAAAGGTCCTTACTGGTAATGGAGTGTTATGCTGTATGGTACTGATTTTCATTATCATATGCTGGTAGTCCATGTAGGCTCATTTGTGTCAAGGGTTTCGGATTGCAGGTTTTTCAGTTGCATGTAGTACTGTAATAGAATGTGATTAATTAGAGAGAAATGAGTGAATTATGAAGAGACATGGGATGATAAAGCAGGTAGGACTTTTTTCTTCAAATTTTTATTCCGGTTACGGTTCCTTAAATGATTCTTGCATATTCAGATTAGAGGAGAAAATTTCTTGTACTGAAGGGGTTGATTGTGGTAGGAATTACTGAATGGAATGTCCAGATGATCCAAGTGGTCTGCTGTTCTCTCCGATAAAATAGATCTGCATTTTACTGACAGGCTTGATGCAGTATGCATATAGCCTACCCAGTAGTAACCTCCAGATTTGCCATTCTTATCCCCCTCAGTCCTTATATGTTATCAAATTCATACTGTCTACAGATGATTTTATTCTGCTTAGGAGAAAGTGTTTGACATACATACTGTACATACAAATTGGGCAAATAAGATACTGTATAATCTTCATTGATCCTTTCAGTATGGAAGGACCTTCCCAAGTTACTGTAGATAAAATCAGCTGTAGATAGCAAAAATAAAGATAAGCCAGAATTAGACCTCATCTTGATGAATGAGTTAATGTGTTCAGTATGATGCTTTTTTTTTTTTTTTCCTGATATTGTCACATCTAGAAAAGAAAAATGAAAAAGTGCAAATGATTTTGCATGAGGTCAAGCCAGGATTTTGAAGGCTTGAATGTTGAGAGAATGATTGTGTGTCTCATTTAATTGAGCATATTTTTTGAGAGTTTCCTTCTGTTGTACGGTACTTTGTTTTTGGGTTCTGAGGTGATATTTATTACCATTGGGTTAATGGTGGTACCACAGCCAGGTGAATTTATTCAGCTGGACCGGCCTTTAGTTGTGGAGAATTTAAAACTTCCCATTATCACGTTGCATATGATAGCATCTTTCATATATTATCCTTATTGCTACTAGATTATTGTAATAGCTTCTCAGTCAACTCTTTATGTTGATAGGATTAATGAGAATTCAGTGTTTTGTAGCTACTGTATTATATGTGTAGTGTAGTTGTTAAGGAGTTAGCACAAGATAGGATGTGGTGGTGTGAGTTCATCGAGGCCCTATGCATCCCCGAGGGTGCCACAGGAAATGATTGATTGATTGATTGATTGTTAAGAATTACCGGTATGGTAGGTCATCATTTATAGTTTTGTGTATTGTAACAAACAAACGTTTCTGACGATCCTGTCAGCAGCATACCTTATCATCCACACTGTCATTCTTCCCCGGTCGTTAGACATACTGTACCCTTTCTTCTTGTATGGATTATTGTGTGGTTCATATGCCTAGAATGAAGTATATGATGTAGCAGTACCACCAGCAGGGAAGTACAGTTTAACTTGGTTGTGAAAGTATGGTACAGAATTTGTATGGTTTTTGATGTGTGTGCTGGTTCTTCGTAGTAGCTACCAGTACTGGAGGTAGTTAACTGTAACATGGGATGAATTTAGCATTTACCGTACTACCATTCCTATTGATTGAGAACTATTGTATTTTACTTTAAAGGATTTCTGGTGGAAAAACTTTTCCTTTAATAAGCATGCAAAACATATCATACATCAGTTCCTCATTATCTGTCATCTTTTTCATGTTCATTTTTGCTGCGAATGCCTTGGTAAATTACAGTAATACTGCCATTTGAAGTATTTGTGACACCTGTAAAACTGATTCACATGTTCCTTCAAATTACCACACCAGATCTACAGCATGGAAAAAGTTGTGATTTTTTTTGGAACATATCCCTGACATTTTATGGTCGGCTTAATATTGTCTGTCAGTTTATCTCATGTTAGTTAGACCCAATCCTGTTTTCCCAGTCATCTTATCCCATGTTGCAGTCTGGCCAAATCCAGTTCAATCTGTCTGTATGCAAATGCTTTAATCCTGGAAGGAGTGGCCACAGATAAATCACCTGGATGTCATGCTGTCCTCCACCATCATGCTGCCCTTTCTCCAGCTTACACTCTCACTCTTATATCCCTCTCCATCTTATCCCCCCATCTCATCCTGGGTCACCCCCTGCCCTTCTACCCCTTCACCTCACTCACATACACTCTTCTAGTCAGTCACTCATTCTTCATTCTCTCCAGGTACAGTTGTGTATAGGGGTTTGTATGGTTTCAGTTTGGACGCTAGTTGTCACCTGACATCTTGAGGTCAACTTAGTTACTAAAGCTTTTGTGGTTGATAATTTATAGATGCTTTGACTTGAGTATGGTGATGTAGTTTTAATTTTATTCTTGCTATCATCTGATGAATTTGCATGATGTGGATGAGATTTTTTTTTTTTTCACTGGAGAAGTTAAATGTTGCCATCATGTAGCCATCTTAAAAGAAATATCTCCACATTTGAATAAAAGTGTCATATGATAGCCATAGTAAAATAAAAAGGACATCATTGCATTGAAGGAATTAATTATAATCTGACGTATTTTAGTAAACAAAACTTTTTTTTTTTTTCTTGAAAATGTGATGCAGTATTAAAATGGAAATTTCCTTTTCATGTAGCTGCATTGTCTGAGCGTGCTTGTGAATACACTGTAAGAATGTTGTGACATTTACTGTGCTGAAAACTGAAAATTCATTGTAGCTGCTTTTCATGCAGGAGTAGAATGCTGTGTAAGCCTAATTTTTCCACTGCAGTCTATGATGGCACTACATTATAATATAGAGTAAAAGATGAAATTGCATTATGAAGTTACGAGTGTGGTTTTTGTGTAGAGTTTGGCATGAAGGTGTTAATGTGCTGGGAATTGATGCATGTACAGGCTGAGTCAAAAGTCTGGAAATGTAGGGAAATGGGCACATAATAGGATATTCCCAGTGTAACTGCCATCCTGTTCAATGCACACTCACAGTAATTTTTCCCAGTCTGTATGCGTACATCATGGAACTTGTGGCTGATTGCTGATGTAGGTGTTGATATATCTTTGTGATAAGTCTTCTCGAGGAGTGTACAGTGAACAGGATGGATTTCATAGTGAGAATGTCATGTGATGTACATCACCCTGTCCCCAGTGTTTCCAGACTTTGACTCACCCTGTAGATCACTAGTACCATATCACTGAATCATGTCACACAGTAGCCACTTTATGATGCCGTAAGAAGCTGCATGACGGTGGAAGGAAATTCTTGTTTTGAAAATGCACAGCACGCTCTTGATCCATAATGCATAAGGCACAGTAGGTGAGCACACTTCATAAGTATGATGTAGATTTAACTACATTTTCTATAAGGGAGAGGTAAACATTAGCTGATTACTGTGCATTTGTAGAACTGATGGAGGATTCATAGCTAACAAATGGATGCCTGGTGGTCTAGTGGGTTAAGGCACTCAAACCAGATGTGACCTATAGTGGCATAAATCCGATTATGTGAGCATTAAAGTACAGTACATACCAGCCACCCCATGGACTATATCCAATTGGTATGGGTTGGAAAATTTAAGTGAATATCAATCTGCTGTAGTGACAGTTCATTTTTGTGTCGGTATCCATGTATATCCATGTTAATGGAATATCTTGGAATCCCTAATCTGTTTGAGGGTCTGGGAAAAATTGATCTGATTTTGGTACACATAAGTCAAAGATCAGGGTCATGAATAATGGTCAAAGTTTGGGATGCATTGTCATATTATGAATGCCTGATTTGACTGGGATCAGATTTGGCATATACAGCACTGGTAAGTGATTTGACTTGGGTGCAGATTAGTTAGAGGTCATTTAAAGGTAAAGGTCACGGGTCAGTGTCAGAGGTCAGTTTGGGAGTGACCGTGCTCAGTTCAGAACAACTCTAGTGCTCTATTCCACATGAAGCCATATATACTTTTTTTTTTTTTTTAAGAGTGGAGAGTGTCATAGGAGCTGAGTGTTAATACAGCCACCAAAAACTTCTTCATAATCAGACAAACTCTAGTAGCTTTGTATTTGCCGGTAACGCCAGACAATTTTATTAAGGTGAGAGTGAGAATGGTAAACAGTGGCGATTTATTTTAGTTTCAGATAAAACATTTCCGTGTATAAATTTCGTGTATAAGTGTAGTTTCGTGAATAGGCTAATTGTAGGAAAGGTAGTGTGGTGAGACTGCAGGTATCTTCCAGTGAGGTCATTGGGTAGCTGCGTTCGCTGCTGCCCTTTTTAGCAGTATGCCAGGGTTGAAGTGTTGCCATTTCTTAAGGAAGTAATAAATTTCTATATACTGTGAAGCCTTTGTGTTTTAAACTATTTGATTCAGTATTTTGCCCACTAAAATCCGTCACTTCGGTACATAAACACTACCGCTGCGTGAGTATTGAATGTACAGTACCGTATATAATCACTTGTCCTCCTTACCCAGTCTTTTTAATTTAAATACAGAATTATTATAACCTCTGAAACCACCAAATTAATTCCTCTCATGACATTTTCCTACTTCGTTCCGTCACCATGATACAGGTAGCCTCAAAAGTTGTGTCGCCTCTTCCACTTCTCTCCATGGAATTTGATAATCCGGTGACTAAGCATTAACCGATGTGATGACCTGATATGGCTATAGAGCAGATATCATCACTGTTAGTTGCTCTTGATTCACCATACTGATAAGTTCATGGAGAGAGAGGCAGGAGGGAGGACAGGATTTTTTATTGTGGCTGTACATAAAGTACATACATACATACATTCATTCATAGATATATACATACATACATACATACATGTTACAGTATATATTACATACATACATACATACGTACATATTACATACATACAAATATACATGAAACCCTCCCATACATACATACATTCATTCATGAAACCCTCCCATGTATACATACATACATACTGTACAGCTCTCTCCCACGTCAGCATTTCGTGTACATAGTTACCTGTGCATGATCTTACCTGGCATATTTATACAGGTGTGTTGTTTCAACCTTGGTTTACGGTATTTTCCCACTGAACAGTATGTAAAGTGGGTTGAGAGAGAGAGAGCGTCATACCTTTTTCGTTACATATACAGTACAGTATCCTGCTTCGTCTATTTTGATTGCCAAAAATCGTCTGTCTGTATGTCTGTCTGTCTGTCTCTCGAATGCTTACCTTAGAATACGCTCCTAGTCACGAAAAGGCGTCTCGGAAAAGATATACAGTACCGGTAGAGTCGTAGCATTATCCTACTTTCGACCCTGAACCACGGGATTTAAGCTGCAAAAGGACGAAAATCTGCGCCATCTTACTCCTTGTATCCTATGACTTACTCTCAGCTGAGTA
>NC_137003.1:47551401-47561401 GCF_032717465.1 Coenobita brevimanus
TAAAAAGTATAAGAAAAGAAGAAGTCAAAGATACAAAAAATAAAAAACCCAGTTGATTGATAAAACACCAGATACTAAAAGAAACGAAAGATAAGTGAAAAGCACTGGAAAAGTGATACAGTAAGGACACGAACGAGGGTGAGCGAAATAAAAAGGGAAAAGATGAGAGAGGAGAATATGTGAAAAGAAGACGTGGGAGGTGAAAAAGTAAGGAAAAAAACAAGTGGTATGAAAAATTAGCATATGAAGTGAGATATTGAGAAGGACGATGGTAAACGATATAAAACGAAGGAAGAAGAGAATTTGTGAAGGCGTAGAACACACACACACACACACACACACACACACACAAGGAATGAGGAAAGAAGTGCCATAAAGAAGAAACTGTAAGATAAGAGAGGAACGATAATAAACGTGAAGGAAAGGCAGGGGAGAAGAGAGTTTGTGAAAGGGAAACGAGGACGAAGGAAGACCAAAAGAAAACCAAAAGAATAACAAAGAGAGAAAGAAGTGAGATGAATACGAAGTGAGGGAAGTGATGAGAGGAATAATGATAAAGGCAGCGTAAGAAACGGAAAAGAGCTGAGAATTTGTGAAGGGAAATGTGGACGAGAAATACTGTATACGTAAATAAATAAATACCGGTAAATAATAAATGAAGGGAAGTGAATGAGTTGAGTGAAAAGTTTATCCATATTAACATCTGTCAGTCTATGTGCATCTATCCATCCGTATCTATCTATCTATCTATCTGTGTATGTCTCTATCTTTGTATGTTTCTGTCTGTTTATCTTATGATTGTCTGTACTTATCCTTTCATCTATCGGTGTATCTATCAGCCATCCATTTTTTTTTTCTGACCTTGCTTGCCCCTCAAGTGACCTTACATGAGCCGCAGCGTGTCATAACCTACCCTCAGATACAAACGCTTTAGGATTCAAAAGATTACCATCTACTGTATATGTATGAAAATTAAAGGAAGACATAATAGGAATCATGGAGAGAAGTGAAGATGGAGAAGTGGAAAAGGTCAGTGAATAAGAGAAATAGTGAAGTGTGGGGAGGGAAGGTGAGTGTGAGAAGTGGGGTAAGGGAGATATTGGGAGGTTTGGGGAGGGAGAGATGGGGAGGTTGGGAGAGGGAGGGAGAGAAGGGGCTGGAGGTAAGGGGAGAAGTGGAACAATAGGTGACATGAAAAACGTCGTAGAATGAAAAAATATAGGAGTGTGATGTAAGAAATGTGAGTCTGCTGAAATGAGAGAGAAAATAATGAAAGAGGAGAAAGAGATGAAGCAGGAGAGGATGGGGAGGGAGTGAACATTTGGTCGATGATATGAGAAAGAAATAGAGATGCGAAAGTATACGTTAATAAATGAAAGTGCATTGAGAGAGAGAGAGAGAGAGAGAGAGAGAGAGAGAGAGAGAGAGAGAGAGAGAGAGAGAGAGAGAGAGAGAGAGAGAGAGAGAGAGAGAGAGAGAGAGGTCAAAGAAAGTGAAAAGTGGAGGGATTGTACGAGAGGGGAAAGGCGAGAGTGAATGGTCAGAGAAGAATGAGAGGGAGAGGGCGAGTGAGGACGTGTCAGCTACCTTGCCAGCCTTTCTGCCTGCCTTCCTACCTGCCTACCCACATGTCTGCCTGCAATACATTTGACCGCGACCTGCAAGTGCTAGGAAGGTCACACTTGAGGGGGGGAGATTGTTACAGGGAGCTTGACCTCAAAGTTTGCCAAGGAGGAGGTGGTTCGAGGACGAGGGTTGGAGTATGACCTCTTTTTGCTGTAATTCGTGTTTGGATCTCTCTCTCTCTCTCTCTCTCTCTCTCTCTCTCTCTCTCTCTCTCTCTCTCTCTCCAGCTATCCCCTAAGAATTATTGGATTAGACAGTTTTATCTATCTGAGAGAAGAGGAAGGGAGATGGAGTGAGATAACGTGGTGTTCTGAAAGTAAGATTGATATATGCGATTCATGCATTGGTATAAAGTGATATGAGGTGTTTTGTTGTGAGGGAAAAGAAACTGACACACACACACACACACACACACACACACACACACACACACACACACACACACACACACACACACACACACACACACACACACACACACATACCTTGACATAAACACTACATATATACGACATATACATACCTATTTACAAGGCGACATACATACTGAACATGCATACAATAGTTTACATACATACATACATACATAACATACGTATATACATATCCGGTACATGTTTATACAAACACCAACTCATTTACAAGCATTCCCACAGTAATGACACATATTCACTCATATTATCTTTCGCTCACTCTCACTTGTACATGCATTTACTTGCTTGTGCAGTGGGCATTCATTCGCGTTCTCATCCATTCACTGTTGCACAAACACTCTAATTCAGCCCTCCATCCCACTCTCTCTCTCTCTCTCTCTCTCTCTCTCTCTCTCTGTCGTATGCGTATATACGGTATATATATATATATATATATATATATATATATATATATATATATATATATATATATAGAGCGCTGGAGAGAGAGAGAGAGAGAGAGAGAGAGAGAGAGAGAGAGAGAGAGAGAGAGAGAGAGTGTCGTGGTGGTAGTTGATGGAGATAAGACTGATTTAAATTCCTGGAGATGATATGAGGTGATTGATATGGAAGGGGAGAGATAGGTAAATAGATAGATAGATATAGAGATTGATATGGAAGGGGAGAGATAGATAAGTAGATAGATAGATATAGAGAGAGAGATGGAAGAAGATTCAAACTGATATAGAGATACCTATGTATGTGTATTCTATCGGCTGGCTTGTACATTCACGACTTGTGGTTGGCAGCTGGTTCTTAGAAACAAAGAAGTGTCTCTCCGCTACCCAGTGCTTCATGCTTGTGTGTGTGTGTGTGTGTGTATGAGAGAGAGAGAGAGAGAGAGAGAGAGAGAGAGAGAGAGAGAGAGAGAGAGAGAGAGAGAGAGCTATACAAAGTGTTATCTGTGCGGTGAAGAGGATGATGTATATATGCAGCCGCTTCAAGGCCGCCTCTACCTCGCTTATCTCTCTCTCTCTCTCTCAGGGTTCAGAGAAGGAGGGATAGAAAGGAAGGAATGAAGGAAGGGAAGAAGAATTAAGTAAAAGAAATGCAAGGGAAAGGATGGATGTGGGTGTACGAATGAATAAGGTGATGAAAGGAGAAGATGTGGAAGGATGGATGAATGACTGGAATACATGGGTTGCTAGATGGATGAGTTGATGGATGGGTAAGAGAGAGAACAGGGTAATAGATAGAAATATGAAGTGAGAATTAATGGATAGATAGATGGATGGATGGGTGGGTGGATGAATAGAGCGAGTGAATAGATGGATGTATGGGTAGATGGAGTGAGATAAGAGATAGGGAACTGTAGAAGACCAAATGGAATGGGGAGGGAAAGGGTGCAGGGAGAGAAGAGAGGGAGAGAGAGGTGGATGGGAGGGAGAGGGAGAGAAGGAAGGGAGAGTGTATGGTTGAGGAGGTGGAGGGGTGCGAGAGGGAGGGGGAGTTGGAAGGATGAGTGGACAAAAGAGAGGGTGGGGAATGGGTGGGTGAGGGAGGAGAGACAGAGTGAAAAGAATGCGTTGATAAGGAAGCAGAGAGAGAGAGAGAGAGAGAGAGGAGACGGAAGATGTAGAGAGAGAACAATGTGGGAGAAGGATTATTGGAGGGGAATGGTTAATGAGAGTGGAGGAAGGGTAGGGTAAAGAGGGAGGATTACAAGGAAGGATGCATGAGAGGGAGAGAGAGAGAGAGAGAGGAGGGGGAGGGGAGGAAAGAGGGGAGAGAGGGGTGGGGGGAATGGTCAGGAATTTCATGCGTCGGGACTTCCCCCTCTAATGACGTAATCCCCCCTCTTCCCCTCCCTCTCATCCCTCTCCCCCTTCCCCTCCCCTCATGTTTCTCTCCCCTCATGTCAATCATCTTCACACACATGGTGGTTAGATCGTTAGTGGAATTAATTTTACTTGAACAGATAGCCTCGTATTTTCTCTAACTCCCCCCTCTCCCCATACCACACTCCCCTTCTCCCCTCTCCCCCTGCCCCGCCATTCCCTCCCCCACCTCCACCCACCCCCATCCCAGCCACCCTCCCATCCCCTTTCCTTCATCTCCCCTTCCCCTCCTTCTCTTTCTTCACCTCCTTCCTGTCCGTATGTCTTACCTTCCTCTTTGTTTTTTCTTTTACGCTTTCTTCACTAGACATAAACTAAGGGAATTATTGAGAGTCATGATTCTGTGTGTGTGTGTGTGTGTGTGTGTGTGTGTGTGTGTGTGTGTGTGTGTGTGTGTGTGTTGCATCTCCATCCTTCACTCTGGTTTTTCATTCAGTACATCCCCATTCATTGAGCATTGATCTCAGGTTTTACGTGTCACTAGTCCAATGCTGTACCACGAGATCACGCTTCTCTCTCTCTCTCTCTCTCTCTCTCTCTCTCTTTTCTTCCGATCCCGCGTATTCCCCCCTCCCTCCTCCCCCTCACCTATCTCTCCCCCACCCCCTTATCTCTCCCTCTCCCTCCCTTCTCGCTGTCGGTCCATTTGTTCCATGTCAGTTTCTCCCTCCCCTTCCTCCCCTCCCCCCTTCTCAGTTCACCTATCCCCTATCACCTCCCTCCCTCCCCTCCCCTCCCCTCTCTTGTCCCCTCCCCTTCTTGTCCATTCTCACCCCTGCCCTAATAATTCAGCTTACCCCTTCCCTCCCCTTCCTCTCCCCTCACTCTGTGTACCCCTTCCTCCTCCTTCCCCACCCACCCTTTCCTCTCTCTCTCTCTCTCTCTCTCTCTCTCTCTCTCTCTGACAAAAATGCTGATAAGGGTAATAAACCAGGAAAATATCAGAGAAGGAAAATAAAAAAGAAAAAAAAAGATTGGAAATGGGAGGAAGGTGAGATGTGAAAATATGAGAGAGAGAGAGAGAGAGAGAGAGAGAGAGAGAGAGAGAGAGATCTAGTGAAGTGAGTTATGAGGTGACAGGGTGGAGAGCCGGGTACAAACGAGAGAGAGAGAGAGAGAGAGAGAGAGAGAGAGAGAGAGGAAGGGAAGGGAAGTTTGAGGAATGGCACAAACTTCAGCCATTTCCTCTTGGTTACTTCTCTTGCAAGTAAATTATGTACTCTCTCTCTCTCTCTCTCTCTCTCTCTCTCTCTCTCTCTCTCTCTCTCTCTCTCTCTCTCTCTCTCTCTCTCTCTCTCCCCTCTCCATCTTATTATCTCTGTCACTACCCTTTCCCCTCTCTCTTTCCCTTTTACCTTCTTCCAGTTGTCTATCACTTCCCTCTCTTCCCATCTCATCATCTCTCCCATCCCCCCTTTCCCTCTCCTTTCCTCTCCTCCTCCCTTCCCTTCAGTCCATCTCTCACCCCTCCCCTCTCATCCTCTCTCTCCCTCTCACCGTGGGAACCGTGCAATCACCTCATCCTCCCTTTGTTTAATTTCCTGCAACATATTAACACTCACTTTCCCAGTCGCTTGGAAAATAGTCTTTCGTCACCCACAGTAAAATAAGTCGCCAGTCGAAATGTGTTTAGCAGCTTTCACCCGCTCACTATTCAGACATATGTTATTTAAGGCAAGACGAATGAAATGGCTTGTCATATATACCACAGATGTATGTATGTATGTGCTGTATAGATTTATGTATGTATGTATGTATGTATGTATGTATGACTGGAAAAATGACGTAGGCAACTATATCAGTGTTCATGGATGGGTCAGAATTCTGTAGTTTGGAATGTATGTATGTATGTTTGCCTCTTTCTGTCTGTTTGTCGTATGTGTGTATGTATGTATGTCTGCCTCTTTCTGGGTCTGTCTGTCTGTCGTATGTATGTATGTATGTAGCCTGTGTACGTGGCAGAAGACCAGACCCTTACAATCTTTTTAACTCAGCTGTATACGGAACCATGGCGAGGTACGGCTTCGTCAGTGAAATGTGACGTAAACTGCGTAGAGTTTAGCCGTGTGTAAATCGGTCTGCAGTGGCTTCGTTAGTGAAATGTGAGTGGCAGGGGGCGTAGAGTTTTGCAGTGTGTGTGTGTGTGTGTGTGTGTGAGTGTGAGAGAGAGAGAGAGAGAGAGAGAGAGTCCTTTGAAGGGATATCTTGGTCTGTTATGCAATCCTTCGAACATTCCACACACAACGCTTTCAGAGGAGATCGTACCAAATGAAAAAAAAAAGTGCTTTAGTGAATGAATGTGGCATCAAAATGGCGGCGTTGGCCAGTGTTCAAGTGGATATATTAATGAGTCACTTCCCACCCCCCCTCCCCTCCCTCACTTCCTTGCTTGTTCACTTCCTCTCTCTCGTTCACTTCCTCTCCCTCTTCTTCTCTGTGTTTGCCTCTTTCCCTTCCTTCCCTTATCTCTTCCCTCTTTATCTCTCATGTCTTCCCTCCCTCACTTCCTCTCACTCTCTCGGTCACTTCCTCTCACTCTCTTGGTCACTTCCTCTCTCTCTCTCTCTCTCTCTCTCTCTCCGTTGACCTCCTCTCCCTCTTTCTCGGTCATTTCCTCTCCCTCTCTCCTCACATCCGCTTCCTGTTCACTTCCTCTCCCTCTCTCTCTCCCTTCACATCCTCTCATTCTTTCTCGTTTTCTTCCTCTCTCTCTCTCTCTCTCTCTCTCTCTCTCTCTCTCGTTCACTTCCTCCTCCTGTCTGTGTTTTGCATCTTTCCTTTACTTCCTTCTCTCTTCTCTCTGTTGTTGTTTGCTTTCCTTTGTCCATTCCTTTGTACTCCCCCACTTCCTTTTTCTTTCTCGTTCACTTCCTCCCCCTCTTCCTGTCAGTCTCTTTCTTTCCATTTATTACTTCTTTTTTTCCTCCGATTACCTGATATTTCTCCTTTACTCCTCATTCCTCTCTCCCTCCCTCCCTCCCCCTTTTTTATCTTCCTCCCTTCGAGTCTGTCTTTGTTTTCTCCTTTTTTCTCCCTTAAATATCCTTCTCTGCAACTCCTTCCTCCCTTCCTGCCTTCCTTCTTTTTTCTCCCTCCTTTAGTTTCCTTCCTTCCGTCTTTCTATTCTTCCTTTGATTTCTTCCGTCCTTCCTTCCACCTCTCTCTCTCTCTCTCTCACACACACACACACACACACACACACACACACACACACACACACACACACACACACACACACACACACACACACACACACACACACACACACACACACACACACACACACTTGATGTGCAGTTAGCCAAGTGGTGTAATGGTCCTCCACTTAAAACCCCTTCACTACATCGCTTATTATTATTATTATTATTATTATTATTATTGTTATTATTATTATTATTATTATTATTATCATCATCATCATCATCATCATCATCATTATCATTACTACTACTACTACTACTACTACTACTACTACTATTATTATTATTATATTGGAGTTCCACCATCTTTCACTGTATCATTTTATTATTGTGTCTTTCAGTGCATTTTGTTTATTTCTTTTCTGCAGTTTCGTTTTCCTTCCAGTTCTCTTCGTCTCTCTCTCTCTCTCTCTCTCTCTCAGGCATGATTAAGATTTTAAGAGCTAAACATAATCGTCAGCACGGACAATGGGGCAGAGAGAGAGAGAGAAGAGAGAGAGAGAGAGAGAGAGAGAGAGAGAGAGAGAGAGATGTAGGCTGTGTGTGTGTGTGTGTGTGTGTGTGTGTGTGTGTGTGTGTGTGTGTTAATAAAATGGGGAAACAAAATGCTTTCTTCTCCACAGATTTCAGTTAACCTCGGCATTCTGCATCGTCAGTGTCGTTTGATATATTAAGGATGGTGAAGCATTATTATTATTATTATTATTATTGATGCTTCCCACCATAATTATTTTGTTCGAAAATTTGTCTATGAAACGTGGTGTGTATATTCCTTAGACTTTCCGTGGTCGTGTAATCTGAGGTGGTGGAAGGCGGGCAGTGCAGTGAGAGGCGCCGTCTTCAGTATTCCTAAGATACAAGTTAAGATTGCAACTGCACAGGGAGCGCCTCTTCCCGTTGCACAGTCGTTGTTGTACGCATTTATTGATTGATTGCTATAACTGGTTTACTCTAACTTGGCCTAAAATTGCCATCTCTGCATCGTGAATTCTAAGCTGCTAGAAGAGATTAATGCAGGCTGCCAGTCACGAAGAAGTGCAATGGAAAGAATGTACTGCCGATATGTATTTCCTTGTCGATATATTTCCCTCTTTAACAAAAGATGAAGAGTGGAGGGGAAAAACCAATTAAATAAAAAAAATAATCCATACACCAGATTACATGTATCCTCAATAAAAATAAAAATAAATAAATAAGAAATATGTTATAAGAATGAAGAAGGTAATGGCGGTGATTTTTTCCTTTCATGCTATAGATCGCTTCTGTGTTGAATATAATTGCTTGGTGGCGTAGAGCGAATCTGGGACAGCCTAACCAGAAATTACTCTCTAGTTTTAAAGAATCTAGCTAAATTTTAAGTACTGTATGCATGTAAATCTAGACCAGCCCGAACCAGCCAGATCCTACCCTGAATCTAATATATCTAACTGCACAAGCATCCTTCAAATCCATCCTAGTATTGTTAAGTCACGTAATGGGATGGTACCAGTGTCTTTTTTTTTTAATCTCTTTCTCTCTCTCTCTCCTTTAATTCTGCCCAGATTTTTGTACTTTTGCCGCTTTTGTGATTTAGGTCAGTAATCACTGTACATCCTTTCCACAGCACATCTTCGTGACTGGCACCATATGCTAACGTTAATCTATTGTTACAACTCTGCACTGAAGATGGAAAGTTGTCAGTATTAGGTCAGGTTTGCATGAAAGGAGTATATGTATTTGGGGGAGAGGTTGGGGAAGGAGTGGGGGAAGTGGGGGAAGGAGTGGGGGAGGGGCAGAAGAGAGGAGGGAGGAGGGGGTGTGATATGGAGAGAGAGGGGGAGGGGGGGTTAGAGAAAGGAGAGTGTGATACTTGCCACAAAAGAAGGAAAATTTCGATGCACATGACTGCCAAATAAAAGTCCTGAGAGCCGCGTGGAGACTGAGTGTAAATCTGTAAATAGAGATTGAGTAAATTGTAAATGTAGGTCATGCACCGGTTTATCGTGGCTGTAAACGCAGGGTGAATGTTTGCGACGGTGTTATGATAAAATTTGTTTTGCTTGTGATAGTGTAAATAGAAAACACTTGGCACTTACGAAGTTGTAAATAAGACACAAATGCTTGTGTTGTGGGCGTTAAAGAAGCTCCCTTACACCTCTTCTTTAGCTGTTTATTTCTGTATGTGGCTGGTTAATATTCTCTTGTACGTTACCTCTTCCTTAGCGATTTATTTCTGGATATGGGTGATTAATATCCCCCTGTAAGTTATGCCGAGTATTTTGTAACGCAGGAGAGAGCGGTAAGGTGTAATAAACAAAATAGCAGCTCATCCTTAGCGGTTTATTTCTGGATATGGGTGGTTAATATCCTTTTACACGTTATTTGTGCCGGGTATGGCGATATTAGAAAGATTTATTTAACACAGTCTCCTCAGCGAACGAGAATAGGCCTACATGCCTAACTCTCAGCTGAGTGAAATCGTCTGGCGTTACCTGGAGTAAAATACTAGGGTTGTCACGAGCGTAAGAATTAAGAATAACACAATAACAACGTAATGTAAACAAATACATGTGATACAAGCATGGTGTAAACAATGACACGTGGTCCTTGTGTCTATTTATAAACAAACCCCGCGTGGTACTTAGGACGTTGTAATTATAACCCAGGTGTGTTTGTAAAGGTGGAAGTGATAATCGTATCATACCTGAGATAGCGTCAACGAGTTTCTTGGTGTCTAGGATAGTGATATCTTAACGTGCGCTGAGATTAGTGATGATCTTTGTGCAGGTGATGAAGTACTTATGGCGTTGTAAGGTGTATGCTTTTTTTTTTTTTTTTTTTAAGGGATCATTACCTTGGAGCTTGTGAAGAGATTTTTAATGAC
>NC_137003.1:47566401-47598901 GCF_032717465.1 Coenobita brevimanus
TACCTGTGTGTGCCCTCATTACAGGTAGGTCGCCAAAAGAATGAATTAGGTTAGTTTTAGGGTAGGAAGTGTTAGTTTTGGTGTTAGTTTAGTGTTAGTTTTTTTTTTTTTTTATTAGGTCAAGGTGGATGGGTTGTAGGAAACAGGTGTAGATCTGGTTAGGCTGGCTGTCTATCTACCTATCTATCTGCCTGTCTATCAGTTTGTCTCAATAAATCTTCTGAAGCTGATCGTGACTGAAGTACCCCCTCCCCCTTTCTTTCTCGCTGTGTGTGTGGGGGACTTCCGTTGAGTTATCGTTCTGAAGTTATAAGTTAGATTGTCGTAGTATTGAGTTTATGAAAGTAAATTATCATCGTTTTGAATTTTTGAAGTTGGTTTGTGTAGCTGATATCTGAAATGGGATCACTGTACTGAAGGTGAAGCCGAATTGTAGTGCTGAAGTTTATGAAGCTAGATTTCGAGTTGATAGGACTCCCGTTAGATATTTTTGGCATCTGTGTCTAAAAATGATAAAAGCCTAAAAATTTTCGCCTGCATTTCGGGGGCTTGGGCACGAGACGGCCCCTGATTGGCTCCCGGACCTCCCACGCTCCGCCTTCATTGGCTGGGAGGGGAGAGAGGGGCGTCCTGACTGGTCCGCGTCGCCGGGTTGCCATGGTAACGCGTGACGTCAATGCGAGTCGCCGTGACGTCAAACGTGACCTCTAGCGAATGACTGGGGGCGAGTTCGAATGCGCAGACGCCGACTTCGACCCCCCGTTTTCTGCGCATACGAACGAATCCACCCACATAGACTTAAATATTGCGAAATTAAGTTTATTTATATATATTTGAGATTGCTTTTTATTTATTTTGAGTTTTAAAGTGGGGAACTGAAGATTTTTTTTTATTTTAGGGAAAGGAAGGGAGTTGGAACATGGGAGATGGGGGAGGGAAGCAGGCTAACATAATCAGGTGGGGGAGGGAGGGGGGAGGAAACGGGGTGGGGGAGGAGGGAGAGAGAAAGGAAAAGAGGGACCGTCGAGTTGTAATGACATACGCAACAAACACACACAAACATACATAATTGAACACACACAGATATGTACAGATGCAGATAACTGAAAAACGCACACAGGGACATACATAGGCTAGTATATAACACACACACACACACAGCTCAAAACTCACACAAAGATAAGAGGCGTACACAAACATTCATATATAGGATAGTGCACACATACGTTCATGTTGAAAACACATGAACAAGTATTTGGAAACGCACCTAAATTGAATAAATGTACAAGGAATGTATGTAGTTATGTAAATGTGTACACTGGTTGTGAAAGATTGTGGAATGTTACTTGTACACATAAATACATACATGCACATACACATAATCACGCACACGCATATAAGCTCAGATATACACACATTCAGTATACCTATCCCAAACTTTCATGTACACTACATGCACTGTATCCATTGTGTGTGTGTGTGTGTGTGTGTGTGTGTGTGTGTGTGTGTGACAGAAACACATACATTCACCTGAACCCAGTCACCTATATCGTACACATGCTGTTAATCCCCGCACACACACACACACACACACACACACACACACACACACACACACACACACACACACACACACACACACACACACACGCAAATATACATAGACACGCATTCTCTCTCTCTCTCTCTCTCTCTCTCTCTCTCTCTCTCATTGTTATACATTTATACATTCGCCCCCTCTTTGTTTATCATTCCTACCATTCTTCCTTCCTTTGTCCATACTTCCTTTTATCATCTTCCTTACTTCTCCTTTCGTCTGTCTCTTTGCCTATGGCCTCCTTTACTTACTTTATTTCCTCATTATCTTTCATTCATCTTTATCACTTCTGTACCTCTCTCCATTTTTGTTCTTCTGTATCTTTTCTCCATCCTTGTCTTCCTGTCTTCCTCCTTCCTCTGTCTTCTTCCCCCGTTCCTTAATCCTACCTTCATTCTTCCTTCGTCACTGTGTACTTCTTCCTTTCCCATCTTCTTTCCCATTTCTTTTTCTTTGCCTTCTTTGTTTCTTCCACCTTGTCCCTTCTCTTCCTTGTCCTTTTTCCTTTGTTTTCCTCCCTCCATCCTCTTCTTTTTTATTTTTATTACTATTCTTTTATTTCTTCTTGCAAGGAGGGTGGAAAGGTCATAAGAGGATGAGAAAAAAGCAGAATATAAGAAAGAAGTGGAGGAGCGATTGGGTAAATATTAATTGGAGCGCAGATGGGGAACGTGGAAGGTGTGTGCAAGATATTCACAGAAGAAATCTGTGCAGCATGTGAGGTGGTGTGTGGGGTGAAAAGCAGATGAAAGGGGGTGCAAGGAACAGCATGGTGGAATGAAGAGGTGAGACAGGCTGTGGCATAAAGAAGAAAGCATATTGTGAGTGGATGAGAAACAGGGGTGTGGAAGGAGTTGAGAAACGGAAGAGAGTTACGTGTAGAGAGGAAGAGAGACATGAAAAGATTAGCAAGAGAGAGTAAGAAGCGTGTGGATGAGGAATTTCGAAGGAATTTGAGTGTAAAGTGGAGGGAATGTAAGAAAATGTTTTGGAAAGAGGTAAAGTGAGTTAGACAGGGTGGCAAAGAAGTTAGTCGGAGAGTGAAAGATAAAAATGGTAGATTACTAGTGGGGAAGGGAGAAAAAGTGAGCAGATGGAGAGAAAACTTTAAGGAATTGTTGAACATAGAGAATGAAAGTAATGTGGAGAGGTTGCATTAAGAAAACTAGACAAAATTCAGAATAAAGCTGTTAGAATCATTAACAACCCTGCCATTACATATAAACTACCTCCCCTGCAAGTAAGAAGGAATGTTGCCTTCCTTGCATTATTTTACAGATATTTTTTTGGCAAATGCTCAGACGAAGTTGCGTCCATGGTGCCACCTCTCCATGCCTTCCCTCGCGCTACACGGGCATCTGGTAGCGCTCATGACTGGAATGTCACTCAACCATATTGCAGAACTTCTGCCTATCAGAATTCTTTCATTCCCCGAACTGCATCTCTCTGGAACTCGCTTCCCCAGAGTTGTTTTCCTCCAAATTTCAACCTACAACTGTTCAAGTCTAACTGTTACAGATATTTTATGAACAGAGGACACCAGTAATCTGGTGTATGGATTATTTATTTTTCCCCATTTGTTTTTCCTTCCTCCGTTCTGTTATTTAAAAAAAAAAAAAATGTAAGTGGCTAGGGAATGGTTGGGAGGCGGAGGGATGTAAGAAGAGAGGAAGAAATCAGTAGGATGGAAGTTGTTGAAGCAATGAAGAAAATTAAAATGGGAAAAACTCAGGAATTGATGGAGTGTGTGGTGAAATGCTGAAGCATGGGGGAGAGATAGTAGTAGAATGGATGTGGAAGATGTGCAGATTGGCCTGGGAGGAAGGTATAGTCCCGGAGGATTGGAAGTCAGTATAATTATTCCCTTGTACAAAGGAAAAGGGGAACAAGAAGTGTGTGGTAATCACAGGGGCATTTGTCTTCTCTGTAATAGGAAAAGTATATGGTTGGATAATTATTGACAGAGTTAGGGAAATAACAGAGGAATTAGTTGGAGAAGAACAGGGAGGTTTTAGGAAGGGAAGAGGTTGTGTAGATCAGATATTCATTCTTAGATCTTTAGTGGAAAAGTTTCTAGAGAAGGGAAAGAAGTTGTATGCGGCCTTCATGGATTTAGAGAAAGCATATGACAGGGTGGATAGACAAGGATTGTGGAAAGTCTTAAGAATATATGCATTGGATGGGAAGTTGTTGAATGTTGTGAAGAGTATGTATGAGGGTGCTAAGGCTGCAGTGCGTGTGGATAGTGAACTGAGTGAATTTTTCTACATGAATGTTGGATTGAAACAGGGATATGTCATGTCTCCATGGTTGTTCAATCTGTATGCGGATGGGGTTATAAAAGAGATACAAGGTAGGGTAGTGGATGTTGGAGTGGCCCTAATGAGGGAGGACAGTGTTTAGAGACTCCCTGTACTGTTGTTATCAGATGATACTGTGTTGTTAAGTGAAGATGAAGGGAAGCTGCAAGGCATGGTGGATGAGTTTGGGAGAGTTTGTAAGAAACGGAATCTAAAGGTGACTGTAGGGAAGAGTAAAGTTATGGTCTTCGAGAGAGGTGAAGTCAGTGAATGTACAGTGAGGTTGGATGAGGAGGAAATGGAAAATGTGAGTGCGTTAAAGTACTTGGGTAGTGTGATGAGTAAGGATGGAAGTTTGGAGGGTGAGGTGCTTGAAAGGGTACAACAAGGAAGAAAGGTTGCTGGTTCCTTGAGAGCAGTGATAAGAAACAGGGAAGTGAGCATGGAAGTGAAAAAGTTACTACATGACAGTATTGCGATACCAACTCTAACGTATGGAAGTGAAGCTTGGACCTTGTTGGAGCGACAGAAGTCAAGAGTGAGAGCAGTGGAAATGAGCTATTTGAGAGGAGCCTGTGGAGTCATATGGAGAGACAGACTGACAAATGATGTGAAGGAGCGTTGTGGTGTGGATGTGGATTTGATAGGAAGCGTTAGGAGAAACACATTAAGGTGGTTTGGCCATGTGGAGAGGATGGAGAGTGAGAGACTGACGAGGAGAGTGTATGTGAGTGAAGTGGAAGGGGAGGGGGAGAGGGAGGAGGAGGCCAAGGATGAGATGAAGGGATGGAGTGGAGAGGTATATGAGAGGTGGGTGTAAGCTGGGAGCAGGGCAGTGAAATGGCGGGGGATATGGCGACATGGAGGCTATTTGTTTGTGGCCACCCATTACGGGATTAAGGCGTCTGGCAATAGATAGATAGATATATAGTCTTTATCTCACTTTCATTTCTTTCATCTTCTTGGTTTCTTCGTAATTTGCTTGTCTTCCTCTGCCTTCTAGTTTTATCATTTCTATCTTTCTCCACTAATTGATTCTTCTCCTCTTTTGCTCTTGGTTCCATTCCTCTCTGACTTTGTCCATCCCTTCATCTCTCCTTTTCCCTCCTCTTCCTTCATTCGTTCGTTCGTTCATTCGTTCGTTCGTTCGTTCGTTCGTTCCTTCCTTCCCTTCCTCCCTTCCTTCGTTGCTTTCTTCCCTTCTTTCCTCTTCCTGTCTTCCTTTTTTCGTTTCTTTCATTCCTTCTTTCCTGGCTTCCTCTCTTCCTTCCTTCGTTGCATCCTTCCCTTCTTTCTTGTCTTCTTCCTTTCTTCGTTGCTTTCTTCCTTTCTTTCGTGTCTTCCTTCCTGTCTTTCTTCCTTTCTTCGTTGCTTTCATCCTTTCTTCCCTGTCTGTTCCTTCGTTCCTATCTTCCCGTCTTCCCTCTTCCTTCTTTTGTTCCTTTCCTCCCTTCTTCCCTTAATTCCTTCCCTCGTTGTTTTCTTCTCCTCCTTTGCCTTCTTATCATCCTTCTTTGGTTTCTTTCCTTCTTCGCGCTCTTCCTTGTCCATCCCTTCGTTACATAATGTATTTTTATTTCATCCTTTCATGTATTTTGCTTTATTCTTTCTGACCAGGAGAGTATGCTTTCACCCTAGTTTGTTTGTTAGTTTGTCTGATAGCAGGATTACTCAAAAACTGAAAGAGAGATTTGGGCCAAATTTGGGTAGAGCGCCCATGTCCCAGGGACCAATCGATTAACTTTTTGCACCGATTCAGATCGTATTACAGGGTCTGGATACGGAAAACACTTTTTGTGAAACCCTAATCAATGATGAGAAAACCTAACCTATTACGAAGAGTGGTTCGGAAATTACGTTGTCCTTGTCGGAGAGATGCGCTCCACTGAGTGCCCCTTTAGTTAATATGTAGTACCGTATATATTTCATTTTTCCACCTTTTCGTTCACCTTTCTTTTCTTTCTTTCTTTCTTGATTGATTTGTTGTCCTCTCCCATTCTCTGCATGTTTCACTCCTTTTGTTATCGCATATTGTCATCGAATATTGTCATCGCATATTGCCATCGTTATTTTCTTTAATTCTAATTCTTTTCTTTAATTCTAATAGTTTACTGATTTTTTTCCCCTTTCATTCCTGTTGCTATTTTTTCTGTATATTTCGCTCACAATTTTTTTCATATATTGCCCTCCTCGTTTTTTCATTCCTCCTTTTTTCGTATTTTTTCACATCCTTTTCTCTTTCTTGTTTCTTTGTGTATATATTTCATAATTCCCTTCCAGTCCATTCTTTTTTATTTCTGTTGTAACCTTTTTTTATTTTGTTTTTTCCATCCTCTCTTCCTTATCTGAAAACAACTCATATTACCTTTCCTATTCTTTTACTACTTCCTGTTGTTATAATTTATTTCACTTTATCCTTTCCTTTCCTACCTCCTCTCCTTACCTTTCCAACTTCCTCTCCTTACCTTTCCAACTTCCTCTCCTTACCTTTCCCACTTCCATTCCTTACCTTTCCCACCTCCTGTCCTTACCTTTCCCACTTCCATTCCTTACCTTTCCCACTTCCTGTCCTTACCTTTCCCACTTCCTGTCCTTACCTTTCCCACTTCCTGTCCTTACCTTTCCAACTTCCTGTCCTTACCTTTCCCACTTCCTGTCCTTACCTTTCCCACTTCCTGTCCTTACCTTTCCCACTTCCTGTCCTTACCTTTCCCACTTCCTGTCCTTACCTTTCCCACTTCCTCTCCTTACCTTTCCCACTTCCATTCCTTACCTTTCCCACTTCCATTCCTTACCTTTCCCACTTCCTGTCCTTACCTTTCCCACTTCCTGTCCTTACCTTTCCCACTTCCTGTCCTTACCTTTCCCACTTCCTGTCCTTACCTTTCCCACTTCCTGTCCTTACCTTTCCCACTTCCTGTCCTTACCTTTCCCACTTCCTGTCCTTACCTTTCCCACTTCCTGTCCTTACCTTTCCCACTTCCTGTCCTTACCTTTCCCACTTCCTCTCCTTACCTTTCCCACTTCCTCTCCCTACCTTTCCCACTTCCTCTCCTTTCCTTTCCCTCTTCCTCTCCTTTTCTTTCCCCCTTCCGTCACTTCTGTAGTAATCTCATTGTCATTCCCATTATGTTTTTCTTTTTTGTCATTTTATTTACCTCCTTATGTTTGTCTCTTGCATTTCCATCGTTTTGTTTTTGTTGTATTTATTTATTTTCTTATTTATTCTTACACTCATCGTAACTCATTACTCCTGTACTCATCATCTTTTACTCATCCCCCTCTTTCTATCATCCTGTTCACTTTCTTTCTTTTCTTTTTTCTCTGTTCATTTTTCTCTGTCTTGCATTTTCCTCTTTTGTCCTAACCCCTGATTCTTATATGTTTTTTTATCTTTTTGTTTTTTATCCCATCCATCCCACCTTTCCTATCATTATATTCAGTTTCTCTCCTTTCATTTTTCCCTTTTCATTTTTCACAGTCTTGCCCCCATATTCTTGTTTTAATCTTAATCTTATCACTTTTATCCCATGTTTCTCACTCTTCTTATCACCTTATTCACTCCTTTGTCTGTGTTTTTTTCATTTTTCATTTCCCTTCTAACCTCTTATTCCTGTTCTCCTCCTTTTCACTTCCCTTCCCCATCATCGATTTCTCCTCATATTTCAGTCTCATTTCCTGTCTCTGTTCTTCTTCCCTCTTCATTGGCATCTGTCTGTATTTTTATTTGTATTTTAACTTATCTTGTTCTTGTCCTTGTTCTTGTTCTCTTCCTCCTTCTCTTCTTCCTCCTCCTGCAGTCCACCGGGTTCACGTTGTGATGAGGTTTGCATTACAACTGCTCGTACATCTACAAGAACAGCAGCAACAATTACTACTACAGCTACTGCCACTACTACTACTACTGCTGCTACTACTACTACTACTACTACTACAACAACTACTGCTACTACTACTACTACTATGCTACTACTACTACTACTATGCTACTACTACTACTACTACTACTGCCGTTGGACCATTCTGTTCAGCTTAATGAGCTCTAATAGCCAATTTTCAGTAGTCACGAGGTTTTTATTTTAATCTTGCTACCAATGAGCGATTTAAGTCAGCTGGGAAATTGGCCACTTCTGAATGTTTGGCGAGAGGGAAGTTGCATATATCGACATTGATAATAGTCGTAGGATCAGCATAGTATATTAGAGACGGGAGTATAAGTTGCGGGGAGGGCAGCGAAATGGCAGGGGACAGGGCGACATGAAGGCGATTTGTTTGTGGTCACCCCATACTGGATTAAGGCGTCTGGCTATAGATAGATAGAACGCGGAAGTGACCAGTTCCCTGTCGTCTGGAAGGGGAGGGAGGCGAGTCCGGTAATTCTTAGAACGGCATGATTTTTGTTTATTCTTGTTGCTGCCGAGCAATTTTGTATATGTATGTGTGCATGTGTGTATGTATGGATGTATGTGTGTGTGTATGGATGTATATAATGTATGTGTTTGTATGTATGTGTATAGATGTATGTGTGTATGGATGTATATGTGTGTGTATGTATGTAATGTATGTATGTTTATATGTGTGTATGTATGTATGTGTATATGTATGTATGTATGTTTATAGATGTATGTGTGTATGGATGTATATGTGTGTGTATGTATGTAATGTATGTATGTTTATATGTATGTATGTGTGTATGTATGTATGTGTATATGTATGTATGTATGTTTGAATGTATGTGTGAATGTATTTACATACGTATGTGTACCGGTATATAGTTTTATGCGTATGTACAGTATGTATGTGTGTATGAATGTATGTATGTATGTATGTATGTATGTGTGCATGTCAGTATGTGTATGTATGTATGTATTTTTTTGCACAAGGTCATATTGTATTTGTGAAGAGTTAGTAATTTGTCGTCCATTTCCACTTGTTTGTCTCTTTATTCTCTTTATTTTCTGTTTTTGAGTTTCATATTTTTTTTCCTGGCCTTTTTTTCTGCCTTAACCATTGCTCGTGATTCATCTTACTATAAAGGGAGAATAGTAAGATTTATACATATATATAGCACATTTTTTTTTTGTCAAAAAACTGTGAAGAATTATTTTGGAAAGAATATTTATACCGATGAGGTAAAAGAAATATGTGAAGTGGATTGTTAGGGTGAAGAGGTTGTTGGAAAAGAGGGAAAATTTGAGAGAGAGAGAGAGAGAGAGAGAGAGAGAGAGAGAGAGAGAGAGAGAGAGAGTGTCCGTGATGAAACTGGGCCTCTTGGTGTTCTGACCCCAGATAAGTCATGCATCAGAAAATGAAGAATGTGAGGCAGAGATCAAGTCGGAGTAAAAATAATAATAATAATAATAATAAAAATAAAATAAAGCAGACGTGAGCGTTGGGTGGACTCACGAACGAAAGGGTAGGCTAGTCACAGCGGTAGAAGCATTTATCTATCTTTCTGTCTACCTGTCTGGCTGTCTTTCTCATATTTATCTGTGTGGGTGCTTGTGTGTGTGGGGTTGTAGAATGTGTGGGTGTCAGGATGGATGGATGTGTGTGTGTGTGTGTGTGTGTGTGTGTGTGTGTGTGTGTGTGTGTGTGTCTGTGTGTGTGTGTGTAGAAACATGGTTTGATTAGGGTGATAAACTTTATAGTTCTTGCACACTTGGATACATTCTCTCTCTCTCTCTCTCTCTCTCTCTCTCTCTCTCTCTCGCATTTATTCTTGTATCCTTCATATTTACGGTATATTAACCTTAGACTATATTTTCGAACTAGAAGAATAAAAAATAAAAATAAATAAAAATGGCCATCAGTAACCTCTTCATTACCAATTTATTCTCTTGAGTTGAATTTATCGCCGAAGGTAAAACGAATGAAAGAAAATGCGACTAATGACCAAGGAGATTTATGCTTCCCCCAAAACTAGGGCTCATGGAAATTCACTTAACCATGACGTAGGCTCTGAGGATTCAAGGTAGACGGATGACAATTTTGAGCCAAGTTAGATTGAAAGTACTACAGGTCTAGTAAGGTTAAGTGAACTAAATAAAGTGGGTGGAAGATAGTAAAGGAAGAAGGCGGTATCCTGCCCTCCAGTAAAGTTAGCGTTTTGTTTCTTTATTTCCTCTATAAATGGATGTAAGACGTAATAAGACAAGGATAGCCAATTTATCAGTCTTTGTTTATACCTGTGTGGTAAAGGAAGTTTGTCAGAGTTATAGAAATGGTGTTTGGAATGTTTGTCCACTTCCGGATAGTGATGGTGGTGGTGATGGTGGTGATGATAATGATAATGATGATGATGATGGTGATGATGATGATAAAGTGGTGATGGTGGTGATGGTTGTTATAATAATGACTGATGATTGAAGATTGTGGTGATGATGATTGACTTTATGATGAGTGATTGATGATGACGGTGGATGGTAATAATAATAATTGATGATGATGATGATAATTGATGGATGGTAATAATAATTGATGTTGATGTTGATTGATGATGACGGTGGATGGTAATAATAATAATTGATGATGATGATGATAATTGATGGATGGTAATAATAATTGATGTTGATGTTGATTGATGGATGGTAATAACAGTAACTGATGATGATGATGATGATGATGAATGGATGGTAATAATAATAATTGATGTTGATGTTAATGGATGGATATAATTGATGATGTTATTGATGATGATGATGAAAATGATTACTGAAAATTGATTGTTAAATTTACGAAGGTCAATTTTCATTTTATAAGTTCTTCCTGGTCGCATTATTTTTTTTAATTCATTCATTTATTTATTTACTTTTATTTATTTTTTTTGCGAATCGACAAATTTGGATGATTTATTTTGGTGGTCGCTGGTGCTATTGCCGTTTCTCCTTTTTGATTCTTTTTAGTAGTGACTGTTTTACACACACACACACACACACACACACACACACACACACACACACACACACACACACACACACACACACACACCTGTACTTACATATTGGCACTACCCACTCACTGAGAGAGAGAGAGAGAGAGAGAGAGAGAGAGAGAGAGAGAGAGAGAGAGAGAGAGAGAGACCTTCTTTGCATGTGCATGGTCAGGTTCTATTTCTGGCCCCATGATAAGGCAAGCAGAAGTATTGACAGGTGTCCCAGGTAGCCCCCTCCCCCCTGTCCCTCTCCCCCACCTTCTTCCTCCCCTCCCCTACCCTTTCCTATTTCCTTCCCTCCCCTACCCTCTCCCACTTCCTCCCCTTCTTGCCGTTCCCGACCGTCTTCCCTCCCTTACCCTTTCTTCCCCTCGCCTTCCTTCCACTTCACCACTCTTTCCCCGCTCTCAACCCCCCCCTTCCCTCCCCGCCACAGCACGTGCCTAGTAACAGGTACGCACTAAAATACGCTAAGTAACCGTAATACCTGGTAACTGGGCCCTTAAACACAGAGGGACAAGGTTACTTAGTTCTAGCTTAGGTAAGGTTACGGTGAGGAATGTGCTGTTGCGTTTTTGTTTGCTGAGTATTTATCATTTACTCTGTGTGTGTATGTGTGTATGTGTGTGTGTGTGTGTGTGTGTGTGTGTGTGTGTGTGTGTGTGTGTGTGTGTGTGTGTGTGCGCGCGTTTGTGTGTGCGCGCGCTTTATTTTTTTGGTATAATTATTGTTATTTTCGATCAAAATTTTTGTAAAAAGTAAAATAAATTGTATTGCTAATTGTGTATCATTTTTCTTCTCAGGTAAATCATCACCACAGCAGGTGTAAGTATAAGAATGCATGTAGATACACTTATACATAGATACACACAGATATACATAGATACACACATACAGTAGATACACACAGATGTACAAAGATACACACATAAACATAAATACACGTATAGATACACATAAATATACATGGATACACACCTAGACACCTAGATATACATAGAGACACATTAGATAGACACCTAGATATACATAGATACACACATGACACCTAGGTATACATAGATACACACAGACACCTAGGTATACATAGATACACACATAGACACCTAGATATACATAGATACACACAGACACCTAGGTATACATAGATACACACATAGGCACCTAGATATACATAGAGACACACACAGACACCTAGATATTTGATCGTCTATTATCTTATTTTTGTTTATTCTTGGAGGGAACAATTTTGCGGGTTTCTGGCCTTTGGTTCCTTCTTCCTTGACTTAAAAAAAAAAAAAAAGATACACAGATATACACAGATACACCCTTGTTCGTGTAGCCAGGACATTCTTTTTTTTTTCTTTTTTTTTCCCAACATGGCTGTAGAGATGGGATAATATTCTTCCCTTATTTTGCACCTCCATCGACCGTTACGTAAAAAAAAAAAATATAGGGAGGTACTTTTATCAGATATTTACGGTTTGTTATTTTTATTTATGTATTTATTTATTTATTTGCCTGGAGATTTTGAAGGACCGATAGACGCAAAATGGTTTGAGAAAGTTTCGTTTCCCTTGTACTGTGATGACTCTCTCTCTCTCTCTCTCTCAAAAAAAAAAAAAAAAAAAATTATATATCATCACCAAATCTTGCCTTCCTCTTTAAAAATATATTAATACTTCAAAAATTTGTCTTCGGAGTTTCAGAAAAAATATATGGTAGTATTTGATATGAGGTAGAGAAATACAAGGGTTAGAGATGGAGGAGACCCAGGATGAGATGGAGGGATGGAGTGGAGAGGTACATGGTTGAGGGGGGTGTGAGCTGGGGGAAGGGCAGCAAAATGGCGAGGGACAGGGCGACATGGAAGCGATTTGTTTGTGGCCACCCCGTACAGGATTAAGGCGTCTGGCGATAGATAGATAGGAAAAAAAAAAACAGCTTCATGGATAAGAGAAGAGGTATGAGTCAGAGAGTATGATCAGTAAAATTAGGGAAAAAAATGAAATGGGTAGATTTTGTTTTTGGTTAAATCGATAGCAGAGGGAGAACTGAAGTATTAGAGATGGAGTGTGAGGAAGAGGGAGAAGGGTAGAGTGAGAAGTAGGAGAGATGTTTGTAAATTTGTGTGGCTGGTTGGCGGATGATGATGACACACACACACACACACACACACACACACACACACACACACACACACACACACACACACACACACACACACACACACACACACACACACACACACACACACACACACACAGTAGCCTTGAAGGGTATGTTAATGGATTTTTCGTCTGGTTCTATGCAAGGTCTTCCCATCGCATGTGTGTGTGTGTGTGTGTGTGTGTGTGTGTGAGTGTGAATTGAGGGACATTTTATATATCCTGTCAGCTCCTCCGCCCTCGCATATCATTGCCACCACATGAAGGCGTTCGTCTCCAGCCTATATATGTAATCTATGTGGCGCTTATAATGTAGTGAAGGTAATTATAGTGTAACTATGAATGTAACATGTTATTCAGTATTTTAATTATGTATAATTATGGATTCTCTGACGTAGAGGAGATTTTTGTCGTTTTGCATAATAATAATGTTGAAAACTCATAATAATAATAATAATAATAATAATAATAATAATAATAATAATGATAATGATAAATACTAATGTTGATGATGATGATGATGATGATGGTGAAGATGAGATTATTATTATTATTATTATTATTAATATGATAATAAAAATTATAATAATAAGACAATGGCAGTATTCCCGTCGGTGAAGGAGCTCCCAAACACCTCTTCCTAAGTGATATATTTTGCATGTTACACCTTGCCATCCACTCCTGCGTCACTGAAGTCATTCTGATATCACAATATTCTGCTTATATAACGTACAAAACGATACGAGCCAGCCATAGCCAAAAATAAATCGGTGAGGAGGAGGTGCTCGGGAGTCGAAAAACCGGACCAGTGTTTCGGCCTTCCTTCCCTTTCATAGTTTTTTTTTTAACCTTTTTTTTTATTATTTCATTATCGATTATTTGTTTCGTTCAGGTTTATTTTATTTATGTGTATTGGTTATTTATTTATTTATTTATTTCGGTAGTTATTAGTGTGTCTGTGTGATTGTCTGTCGCACCGTGTTGTCTCCTTGCTGGCCACCAGGGAAGGTCTCTTGAGGGAATGCATTGGCGCGTGAAGAAAGTGTACATTCCTCCTTCCCCCTCCCCTCTTCCTCCTCCCCTCTACCCCCTCCCCTCTTCCCCCTCCCCTCTTCCCCCTCCCCTCTTCACCCTCCCCCTCCCCCGCAACCCTCCTTCCCCCTTACTATTGACGTCAGAATGTAAAAACTGGACCCCTTCCCCTCCCCATCCCCGTTCCCCCTCCCCCTCCTCCTCCCCCTTTCACCCTTTTCCTAGTCCCCCTTCCCATCTCCCTCCCCTCCCCTGAGCCCCGCCTCCCCCTCTCCCCTCCTCCTCCTCATCTTTCCCACTCCTTTACTCTCCTTAGCCCCCCACCTCATCTTCCCCCCCTCATCCATCTCCCTTTCTTCCCCTACCTATTTCCCCCTCCTGTTCCCTCCCCTGACCCCTTCCTCCCCCTCCCCTCCTCCTTGTTTTGTTTTTGTTTTTCCTTTTTCTCCAGTGAATCAGTGTATGGTGTATTTCCACAATTCATGGTAAGCTAGATCATACCCTAGCAAGTAGATTCCCTTTTCATTTTACACAGTTCATGTTAAGGTAGGTTGTACCATAGCAAAGCAGATTTTCTGTTCCTCTTACACTGGTAAAAGAATCCATGTAGGTTGGATTGTGCCATAGCAGGTAGATTTTCTATTCTTTTTATACTGGTAAAGGAAGATAATATATAAAAAGTAAGTGAACCTCCCTAGAAATTCAATATCTCATATATAGAGTAAATTGACCATTTGTAACAACATCCATTAACCAGTTGTATACTATTTTTTATTTGTGTGGGATTGTGGAAATATTGCTGCAAAATGCCATCTACCCTAAAGGCCTGCCAGGAGTGTACTGGTCGCTTTGCGGCTCAGTATTTTTCAAATTACTTTTCGACGCCTGTGTGCAAACTATGCATCTTGAGAAAAGATCTAGAAAATGGTTTAGCTGAATCGCAGAGAAATTACAGGGAACTCAAGGCAGAGTTTGAGACACTGAAAGAGTTTGTAGTGGCAAATGTAGGAGTCAGCAACAGCACTCGAGAAGGAAGAAGCGTACAAACTGAGCTCGTACAAGCCCCCGCCCATCAGGCAGTCACAAATAATAGTGTATCAGTATCTTCCTCACCCAGCGATTCAGTACGTTCCTCGCCAAACGAAGTCCCCTTTACTATGGTAAGAAATGGCGCAAAACCCGGAAAAGATTCGAGGAAGCATCTTCCCATAACTACGTATAATCGCTACCAGATCCTTGCCGAAGCAGTAAATGAGACAGAAGAAACAAGGCTTATTGGGGACTCTATTGTACGCAGTCAGCTGGAGGAATTTTGTGGACGTGCCCCCATCAGCAGAAAGAGGTACTGTTTTCCAGGAGGTGGACTCAAGTGATATCACAGAAGCCTGCGATGAGGTCACAAAAGACGCAAATGATCAAACTCTATACGTTATCCATGTTGGTACAAATGATCTGAAGCGCAGTAGATCAGAGGAATTGCTAGCAAAGTATCATGAAATGATCAAACGATTCAAAACTAAGTCCACAAATGTGATAATATCTGGTATACTCCCAAGGATCAAGGCAGAAAATAGTTTCTATGATAAGGCCTTCAGCACAAATAACCGGCTCAAATCTCTCTGCACGCAAGAGGGAGTCGACTTTGTCAATCTGTGGGACCAGTTTTATGAGCAACATACTCTATTCCAGAAAGATGGTCTCCATTTGAACTCAGTAGGAGCGGCACGGCTAGGTAGACTTCTTCTACACGATAATGTTGCCCTCTTCAGATCAAAAACGCGGCACGTCCAGGAACAGTAACCTTAACGTAAATACCCACAAAGTCAAATCACCAACTGTTCGGAACGGAATTAGAGTCTGCTATGCTAACGCACGTAGTCTACGTAACAAGTTTGAGGATTTAGAATCTCTAATTTACCTAGAAAATTATGACATCATTGGCATCACAGAGTCCTGGATTAACACATCTGACCGTGACTTTCTAGCGGAATACTCACTAACAGGGTACAATATTTTCAGCTGTGAGCGACTACATCGAGCTGGTGGCGGTGTTTTACTATATGAGAAAACTAGTCTCCATCCCCTTGTGCTATCCAAACCCAGTATTACCAACATAGATGCCAGTTATGTTCAGCTAAGTATTAATTCACACAAAATAAATATATGTCTCATCTATCGTCCGCCAGCACAGTCAACTGAGACAGATGAAAAACTTTATGATCAAATTGCGGAAATTTGTTGTCAAGAGGATAGCGTAATTTTTGGAGACTTTAATCTACCGGTAACAAAGTGGGGTGAACCACTGACAGCACACTCAGGACAAGAGCTTTATACGAATCTTCAGGAAAGCGCCCTTTCCCAACACATAGAATACCCAACGAGAGGAAACAATATCCTAGACATCATCTTGACTACAAATGATAACCTAGTCAACAACGTTGAAATAGGACCTGAGTTTAGTTCCAGTGATCATCGAACTATACAGTTTAATATTACTACTGAAAAAGTAAAAGAAACGGAGAGCAAAGAAAAGGTCCCAGATTATCGTAGAGCTAATTTCAACAGGCTCAGAGCGCTACTTGCAACTGCAGATTGGAATCAAATGTCTGAAACCGATGACATAAACCAAGCATGGGAAATATTCACCGAAAAATTTAATGAAGTGGTAAAGTCATGTGTGCCACTACGTAACAGACGTCCAGCTGGAAATAGTAAACCAAAGTGGTGGTCCAGTGAAATAAAAAGTAACTTAATAGCCAAAAAACAGGCATACCATAAATATAAAGCTACACAAAATAATGATGATAAATTACAATACGATAATCTACGCCGCACATCGAAAAGACTTATTAAACAAAGCAAAAGAGCACTGGAGATCCACATTGCTAATACGTGCAAATCAAATCCTAAAGAATTTTACAGTTACATTAGAAAGAAAAAGGTTATGACTACATCAATAGGTCCTCTAGAAACAAACAATGGCAGACACACTGAAAATGAGGTCGAAATGGCAAACATTCTTAACGATTACTTTGCGTCTGTTTTTACAGTAGAAAACACCACCAGAAACCTACTGTTACCCACAAACCAAGCAAATAGCACAGTCCTTAGTAACTATGCTATCCATAATAATGATATCCTTTCAGCCATAAATAGTACGGACATAAACAAAACCCCTGGCCCCGATAAAATATCACCGAGAATTCTCAAAGAAGCAAAACATGAGTTACTGCTGCCACTCTCTGTCTTATTCAATAAATCATTAAGTACTGGGAAAGTTCCACACGAATGGAAACTAGCAAATGTAACACCAATTTTCAAAAAGGAAATGAGTCGCACCCAGGAAATTACAGACCAATCAGCTTAACATCAGTAGTGTGCAAGTTAATGGAAAAAATCATAAGAGATAAAATAGTTAATTATCTAGAAGAAAATAATATAATTAAAGACTCGCAACATGGATTCAGACATCGTCGTTCATGCTTAACTAACTTACTGGACTTCTTCCATGATGTTTACAAATCATACGATGACTCAAGAGCAGTAGATATAATTTACCTTGACTTTCAGAAAGCATTTGACACTGTCCCTCACAAGCGTCTCATGAGAAAAATAGAAGCACATGGAATAAAAGGAAAGACGCTAAAATGGTTACAAGACTGGCTGTCAGACCGAAAACAGCGAGTTGTGATAAACGGAAAGGAATCCAAATGGCGTAATGTGATCAGCGGCGTTCCCCAAGGCTCAGTACTTGGACCGATACTTTTTATTATCTATATAAATGACATTGATGAGGGTCTAAATTGTAAAGTATCCAAATTTGCAGATGATACTAAAATAACCAGTAAAGTCACTTCAAAATTACAGTGGCAGCAGTTACAAAATGACCTTAATACTTTAGCAAGCTGGGCAGAAAAATGGCAAATGAAATTCAACACAGAAAATGTAAAGTACTTCATATTGGAAGTAACAATGTCCATGCAAATTACAAAATGAACAATATTCAGTTATCAAGTACAGACAGTGAAAAGGATCTTGATGTGATAATATCAAATGACCTAAAACCAAGCAAGCAGTGTACCGATGCGGTAAAAATTGCAAACAAGCTAGTGGGTTTTATTGGAAGAACTTTCGAGTTTAAATCGGAAAAAGTCATACTTGCCTTGTACAACTCGCTAGTGCGCCCCCATCTTGAGTATTGTGTGCAATTCTGGTCTCCGTACTACAGAAAGGACATTGAAAAATTAGAGAAAATTCAGCGAAGAATCACAAAAATGGTACCACGACTTAGAAACAAACCATATGAGGAACGCCTTGAAGAACTTAAATTATTTAGCCTAACGAAGCGCAGGTTAAGAGGGGACCTTATTGAAGTTTTCAAAATCATGAAGGGATATGACAACTTAGACATGAATAAATATTTTGATATAGACCGGTCGAGTCAAACCAGAAGTAATGGCTGCAAAATCATGGGAAAACGATTCCAATCCCACGAAGCAAAATACTTCTTCTTTAACAGAGTTGTAAATATCTGGAACAGATTACCCTCAGATACCGTGAACAGTATCTCAATTGAGACATTCAAAAACAAATTAGACAAGTATTTGCATGAAAATCCTCAGCTGACTCTTTTTCTGTCCGAATAACTTGCTTTTATAGCTACGGTACATGTAAGTTCATGCCCCCTTAGTCTACAAGACACCCCGTAAACAATGTACCCGTACATAGTGTTGCGTCACGATATTATACATTTCCAATTTATTCGGTGCAAACAAAGCAATATAAGCACAGATTAGGATCTGCACAGATAACCCTGAGTTAACGGTCACTACTCTTACTTTCGACCTGTGATGGGCTGTGGATCACTGAGGGTCCCTGTTAGTCAAGTGACCACCATCGGGATTTTTTTAATGTACCAGGGGTCACTGCTCCAGGATGAAACTTGTGTACTGTCCCACATGGGAGAGTTCCTTGTCTCAGTGGAGTGAACGGAGCTATTGCCTGATTGACTGCTGCCTACCTAAAAAGCGCCAGGGAAGGTTGCCGCACCACCCCTAAACATCCACTCTGTGCATTGCACATCCACACTGTGCACTGTGCAGTCCCCTTTTATCTGAGACACCCGTCCTATATACTTTTCAGTCTCCCCAGCGCAAAGAAAGCAATATAAGCACAGATTAGGAGCTGCACAGATAACCCTGAGTTAACGGTCACTACTCTTACTTTCGACCTGTGATGGGCTGTGGATCACTGAGGGTCCCTGTTAGTCAAGTGACCACCATCGGGATTTTTTAATGTACCAGGGGTCACTGCTTCAGGATGAAACTTGTGTACTTGTCCCACATGGGAGAGTTCCTTGTCTCAGTGGAGCAAACGGAGCTAGGGCCTGATTGACTGCTGCCTACCTTAAAAGCGCCAGGCAAGGCTGCTGCACCACCCCTAAACATCCACACTATGCAGTGTGTAGCTTCCACGTTATGTCCACAGACTTCCCATTAACTCAATGTAACTGGTTTATAATGTCATGCCGTAACTATTATTTTATTTGTTTACTTTCTCTTTCAGGTTACTCTATCGGGTAGCTTATAGATAAAGTATTATAGAATGTGACTTTTCCTTTCCAATGTTTCCTATAAAATTTCCATGTCAGTTTTTCCATGCTGCATGGTGGTTTTTCTCACTTTTTCCTGGAGGGTTTGGTGGTGGGGGGAGCCTTCTTGCTTTCCTATCCTTATCCTTCAACATGTAGAGTTAGATCTTGTAGTCATAGTTTTCTCTAACAAGCAGCCTCGAAAGGACCATAAGGTCTGTTGCTGTTTGCTTTCCTGTGTAATCCTGTGTAATCCTTCCCCTCACCCATTCTTTCTTCCATCTACCTATTAGGCCTAAGAGAGAGAGAGAGAGAGAGAGAGAGAGAGAGACTGGATGGAAGGAGGAAAGGGATGGAGGGATGCATGTTTATTTTTAGCTCAGGAATTGTTTTGTGTACATGACTTGTTATGGGTTATGTAGTGGATCTCTCTCTCTCTCTCTAATCGTACGTAATCGTACGTATGTATCTACCTATCTTTTTCCTGCGTGTGTGTGTGTGTAGAACATGATGTCTAACATTACTATTGATATGCTTACGTGTGCCTCATATTTACCAGCATGTGATAAGCAGCGCGCACGCACGCACGCACGCACACACACACACACACACACACACACACACACACACACACACACACACACACACACACACACACACACACACACACACACCTGCATTCAGTCCTATCCAAACACAAACGTACCGTGAGATTCAGTGTATTTTCTTCGAGATCTTGGTACAGTACCGGTATATAGATCAAAATATACGACGCAGACAGAGAATAGGTTGGGCGGTGGAAGGAAGAAAAAAGAAAAAAGAAGAGAAAAGAATGAAAAAAATTGTGTCCTTAATACCTGCAGTTCTGGAAGGAAGTCTACGGGATATCCACGCGATCTTTCAAATTTTGTACCACGCAAATAAAAAACAAACTTGCTTACTTTAGGTTATACCATTTGTGGAGACAAAAGATAGAGTTGAGTTCCAGACACCACCTGCCCTAAAAACATAAATAGATAAATAAGAATATAGATAGATAAATAGATAAAGTGCATACCCTTGATGAAAAAAGAGTGATCGATCGAAACTGGGTGCTGCTAACTCTATTTCTTTCTTTTTTTAATGTTTTGTTGGTGTGGGGGAAGTTAGATACATTAATTGAGGCTAATATGAGGTGGTTTTGTTCAAGTGGGTTGGGGGTGAGGTGTAGGGGATGGAGGAGGGGTGTGTGGGGGTGAGGTGGAGGGGGGTGGAGGAAGGGTGTGGGGAGGTGAGGTGGAAGGGGTGGAGGAGGGGTGTGTGGAGCGAGGTGGGGGGTGGAAGAGGGGTGTGTGGGGGCGAGGTGGAGGGGATGGAGGGGGGTGTGTGGTAGGAGTGGATGGAGTGGAGGGATGAGAGAGGGAGACGGGATGGGGGTTGTGAGTGAGAAAAGGAGATCAGGGGAGGGGGAACGGTAGGGTGGGGTGGAGGGAGAGAGGAGGGAGGAGAGGATGGAAGAGGGGAGAAGAGGGTCAGGGCCAGAAGGACGAAAAAAAAAAAAGAATGGGAGATTGAGTGTGGGAGTGTGGGGGGGGGAAGGGAGACAAGAGAGTTGAAGAAGGGAGGGGAAGGGGGAGGGAGAAGGAAACAGGAGAGGGGTACGAAAAGAAGGGGGAGGGATGGAGACATGGGATAAAGGAGGGGAGATGGGGGTGGGGGTGTCCGGTTGGGGGGGGTCCTGAAGATGGCCGCTGTATTGAGGCTGACGGCTTTTTCCCTCACTAATTGTTAACTTTATTTTTATTTCCATTTTTTTTATTCCCATCTCAACCTGCCCTGTGTTGGGTGTGTCGACGGGGTAATGGCAGGTTACTCAAGACCTGGGCGTATATTTTTGTCGGTTAAGGAAGCTCCCCAACACCTTTTCCTTAGCGATTTATTTTGTTTACACCGTACCGTCCTCCTCTGTGTTTCGCAAATCCGTCCATTATCAGTATACCCTGCATAAATAACGTACAAAGGATATGAACCAGCCATATCCAAAAATAAATCGCTGAGGAAGAGGTGCTAGGGAGCTTCCTTACCCGACGAGAGTACAGGTCCAAGAGAAGCAATTTTGGCGGAGATTAATTTATCGGAGTATCCCCTTGAATTTCGTGACCTTTTTTTTTTTTTTTTTTACTAGTTTAATATTGCCTCGAACTGTAGAGGTTAAGACTACAATGTGGCGCTTGTCACGAAGAAGTGCTAGACGAAGGATGGAGTGCGATGTGCCCGTTTTACTCCAACATGGCCCAAAATTGACATCTCTCTATCTTGAAGATGAATGTGTATTACGAGATTAACGTTACTGTATGATGACAGTCACGAAGTGCTACGGAAAGGATGTAAGCCACAGCATTGTCTTTTTCTGCCACTGAATTGGATGAAATAAGTTGCAAAAGGACGAAAATCCGGACCAAGTTAAGTGAAGAGAATCAGTGCTGGAATATATTGCTAGTCACGAAGAAGAGGCTGTCAGAGGATGTAGGTCCGTGGCATTGTCGTCGTAACACTAGAATATACCGGTAGTCAAGAAATGTTATAGCAGTGGCGTGGAGCAGTTATTGCCCATTAAAACTAAAACATGGTGCTAGTAACGAAGAAGTGTCATTGAGAGGATGTAGATTAGTCATAATGTCCTACTGAACAACCAAGATGCAGGAGGTAGGGGGTAAAGGGACGAAAATCACAGGCAGGTAAAGGTGACCGGAACTGTAAGGGGGAAAAACTCTACGGGATCAAAACGGCTTCTTTCGTGGCAATTTCGTCGCGGGAGGGAAAACTCTACGGGATCAAAACTCCTTCTTTCGTGGCAATTTCGTCGGAGGGGGGTTGAAACTCTACGGAATCACACTTACCATGTTTCGTAGCACCGTTTTCGCCCCCTCAGCACCAGTTCAGTTTTATTTAATTCTTATGTGACCAGACGATTTTATTCAGCTTAGGAGGGACCTTTCGTATTGTTTTTTTTTTTTTTGACCGTTTATACTATTTTTTTTGTATTCATGCAACTTAAAGACGATTTTCTTGACCTTTCGTATTGAAGAAGTTTTACTCGTCATATTTGTTTATTTTATTCTTGCTGCCTGAAGACGATTTTATTCAGTTGTGACCTTTAGCCACTTACGTCCCTACTCATATACGACCTCTCCCTCTTACCACGACATCTCCCCCCTCCCTCCCTTTTTTATTTAACTCACATTTCCCCGTCCTTGCTCTCTCTCTCTCTCTCTCTCTCTCTGCCTGACGCTGCATCATGTGAGGGTGGCCCTGGATAAGAGCGCCTCCCTCCCATCGCCACTCATTGTCAACCCCTCTTTCCATGATCTTCCTTAACCCTATCTTTCGCCTCATCTCCTCTCACCTGAAGGAAATCGTCTTGGGTTAGTCAGAATTAGGTTACTGAAGGTGATATGGAGAGGGTTTAGTTAATTAGTTACAAGATTGAAAGCAGGGTTAGAACTTAGAGGAGACTGGCTTAGATGGGCTTGGGTAGAGGGTAGATAATGTGACCTAGATAGATAGGGTTGGTTGTAGAAGTAGAGAAAGTTAGATGTTAGATGATAGAGGAAGTGAGTTAGGTAGAAGTGGTTTAGATGGGCCTGGGTAGAGGGTAGATTATGTAGCGTAGATAGGCGTGTTAGTGGAAATAGAGAAAGTTAGAGGCGTTAGAAGTGTGTTAGGAGTTGAATGATAGAGGAAGAAGTAGGTTAATGTGTAAGTGGTTAGAGAGAGAGGCATAGAATATAGTTAGATGAAGGACAGGTGTTAGAAGATGATAGAAAGAGAGGTAGACAGGTTAGAGGTTAGGAAGGATATGTTAGAAGGTAGGAAGGTTAAAAATACAGAGCTAGAGGAAGTTAGAGAGACATAGGAAGTTAGGACACGCTGGTTTGTTTTGATGAGGATTGTGATTGTGGAGGATGTTAGGCAAGTGGGTTAGTTTGTTAGAATGTAGGTTAGAAGCACAGGGGGGGTTAGGTAAGAGGGTTAATGGGTTAGGAAATGGGCTAGGGGTTAGATGAGGTCATGTCATGTTTAGAAATAGATTAGTATGAAGGAAGGTTATGTTAGTTAAAAATAGCCTAGAGTTAGTATGTTAGAAGCTAGTTTGTTAGTAGTTAGGTTTGAAATAGACGAGGGTTTTGGTAGGTTAGAGAGTGATTAGGTTTAGTGAAGGTCTGGTTAGAAAGAGTTAAAGTAGTGAGTTAGGAAATAAGTAGTTAGTAGAGGATAAGTTAGAAACACGAGGTTAGATGATTTGAAAGTAAGTTAGGAATAGATTAGTTAGGAGAGGATAAGTTAGAGATGAGGTTCGGCGATTAAATTATAAAATAAGTTAGGAATGGATTATTTAGCTGATTAAGAATGGAGAAGGGCTTTAAAAGTTAACCATACCTCATTTACACTAACTTGGCCAAGATTTTCACTTCCAGCTTATTTCACGTAGCTCAGTGGCAGAAAGAGGCAATACTACTGCTCGACGTCATTTTCATAGCACTTCTTCGTGACTAGCACCCTATTCTAGTGTTAATCTATTGTTACACCTCAGCATTTAAGGTGGAGAGATGGTAATTTTATGCAAAGTTAGAGTAAAACCAATATAGGAGTTGTGTATTGTGACGTGTAAAATCCGTAGACTTTATCGATTCCCCCCCCCTTCGTATACTCGTGATCTTCGGAGGCTCCCGGCACCCAAACACCTCCCCCCCTCGATTAACCTTTTCACTGCCTTGGAGACACGTTATTCGGTCTGTTTTCACCCGACAGAACTGGGCCGTTTTCACAGCCTGGGTTAGAGATCTTTGTCAGGTTAAAGCAAACGCGGTATATGGTGTTTTGTTCAGGGTAGATATAGACTGTTTTGTTCAGCCGAGAGAGAGAGAGAGAGAGAGATGGCGTGTAAAGTCCGTAGATTACTTTACGAACCAGCGTTGAAGTTCCTGTTTTCTGTTCTTTTATTTACATGTGACAGTTTAGTCATTGTTTATTTATTTTGATTTATTGGCTTTATTAACCACATTTATTAAGTTCTTTATTAGATGTATATTTATAAACACTATGAAGATTATTAACAATACTAACTTCATTTATAGTTATTTACATGATTTATTAACTTTATTTAGGAACTTTTTTGATGTCATTAGTCGTAGTGTTTCTCTTTATTCAGCCTCTTCAGTTCGATGTCCTTCAGCTCAGGGGAGACCTTTTGTAATGAAGTCCTTATTCATTATTTTTATTGCTTCCGTTATTAAATTATTCAACAACAACAACAGCAGCAACAACAAGCTCAAACCACTCCCGGGAATTTGTTTGAGTCACGAAAACTCTTAGTTATGGCAAATTTAGAACGATAATGCAGGTTAGCGTAAATAATTATATAAATCATTAGATAAATATTGTGTTACCCTTGAGGTGCGTTATTTATGGTGGTGGTGGTGGTGACGATAATGGCGGTGATAATTATGATGATGATGATGACGATTTTATTATTATTTTTATTATTATTATTATTATTATCCATCATTATCATCATCATCATCATCATCATCATCATCATCATCATCATATTATTATTATTATTATTATTATTATTATCATCCATCATTATCATCATCATCATCATCATATTATTATTATTATTATTATTATTATTTTATTCATCCTTCATCATCATCATCATCATCATCATCATATTATTATTATTATTATTATTATTATTATTATTACTCGTATTATTATTATTATTATTTTTATTTTTATTATTATTTCACCAGTTATTCTCAATCTTCTCAAATCCTCCCCCCCATCTCGAACCACCTTCATCCCCGCATACATTCGGCCAGGTGACATTTCTAATCAGCTAATTAATCAGCCAGGTAAGGTTATTGGCGCCTAATTATATCCTGGATTAGCCCGAGACTCACCTGGGTTGTTGAAACGAATGATTAATGATTGTACTATATTTAACACCAGCTTTAGGCAGGTGTGTGTGTGTGTGTGCGTGTGTGTGTGTGTGTGTGTGTGTGTGTGAGGGGGAATGTATATGTGTGTGTGTGTGTGGGAGAAACGGTTTGTGTAATTCACCGGGTCGGTCAGGATCACTTGATGGTCGTGATCGTCAGCTTTTACCCTCCCGGAAGGGAGCTGAAAGCTCATATAGTCCGATCTAAGGGCAAGGCTGTGACCTTCACACACGCACACACCCGTCCCCTTGCTCAAGGGGGACAGTAACCACCCACTTCGTCAGTGAAACTTTTCGCAACCTGAGCGAGGCGCGAACTCCCGTCCACCATTTGGCAAGCGGGAACGTTACCACTGCACCAGCGAGCGGTGTGTTAGTGTGTGTGTGTGTGTGTGTGTGTGTGTGAGAGGGAATGTATATGTGTGTGTGTGTGGGAGAAACGGTTTGTGTGTTAGTGTGTGTGTGTGTGTGTGTGTGTGTGTGTGTGTGTGTAATTCACCGGGTCGGTCAGGATCACCTGATGGTCGTGATCGTCAGCTTTTACCCTCCCGGAAGGGAGCTGAGAGCTCATATAGTCCGATCTAAGGGTAAGGCTGTGACCTTCACACACGCACACACCCGTCCCCTTGCTCAAGGGGGACAGTAACCACCCACTTCGTCAGTGAAACTTTTCGCAACCTGAGCGAGGCGCGAACTCCCGTCTACCAGATGGCAAGCGAGAACGTTACCACTGCACCAGCGAGCGGTGTGTGTGTGTGTGTGTGTGTTTAACCCCTTCAGTGACGTATTTTCACCCGTCATTAACGCACCAGACGATTTTCCTCAGTTCAGTAAACTCCTCTCACATTGACAGGATTAAGGAAGGCTGCATCCAACCCCTCCGGCAGTGGTAGGCGGTATGGTAGTGGTAGTGGCCTGATACGAGGTGGTAGTTTACGTGAAGTGGTAGTAGGAATAATAGTACTTGGAAATAGTCGTAATGGAATGGTAGAGAGGTGGTGGTAGTCGTGAGTGGTAGTAGTTATAGTCGAAGTTGGATAGTAGAGAGAGAATGGTAGTTGTGAGTGGTTGTAGTGTGGTAGTAGTTATAGTTGTAGTGGGGTGGTAGGGAGGTAGTGGTAGTTGTGAGTGGTAGTAGTGTGGTAGTATAGTTGTAGTGGGGTGGTAGGGAGAGAGTGGTAGTTGTGAGTGGTAACAGTGAGTGTGGAAACCGGTAGACTGTTTGGTGAAGGCCGGAGACCACTTGGTATGTCTGGTAGTTGTGGTAGTCACGTGCAAGGGATGGTAGCTAAGAAAAAAAAAATGGTTATAAAAGTGGTAGAAAAATGTCTTAACTCATCCCAGAGGCGCCAGGTTCACTGGATGGCCGGTGTTGATCACGTGATGCCTGTGTGATTTGTGGTGTGGTGGGGTGGGGTAGGGTTGGTCGGGGTGTGGTGTGGTAGGGTGTGGTGTGGGGTTGGTCGGGGTGTGGTGTGGTGTGGGGTTGGTCGGGGTGTGGTGTGGTGTGGGGTTGGTCGGGGTGTGGTGTGGTGTGGGGTTGGTCGGGGTGTGGTGTGGTGTGGGGTTGGTCGGGGTGTGGTGTGGTGTGGGGTTGGTCGGGGTGTGGTGTGGTGTGGGGTTGGTCGGGGTGTGGTGTGGTAGGGGTGTGGTGTGGGGTTGGTTGGAGTGTGGTGTGGTGGGTTGGGGTGGGGTTGGTCGGGGTGTGGTGTGGTAGGGTGTGGTGTGGGGTTGGTCGGGATATGGTGTGGTGGGGTAAGGTGTGGGGTGGTGTAGGTTGGGCATAACGTCCGCAACTGCTGTCTCCACTCTCAGTAAATAAAATTGAAACAAAATAAGTGAAGGAAGAACTTACATCTGTCCACTTACTTCCGCGTCTTAGTCTCCTCATACGGTATATACCTGGACAAGTGCGTGATTCATACACGACCGATACTACTAGCTCTTACAGAGAGAGAGAGAGAGAGAGAGAGAGAGAGAGAGAGGCGTTGTGATTTCAGACGTGCGGCGTGCTACTATTGCGTCCTCGTCCTCTAGGTGGGGGCCGACCAGTTTAGGTAGGAATGTAAATCGCCTACACAGTGTGCAGGTACCGGCATGACGAGGTGGACAGACGGGTAATGTTCTTGTCGCCGTATTGTCGCCTTCTTAATAGGCTATCTTGCACTCACTTCCTATTATATTGACCGTCTCATGGTAGGGACAACTCAACTCTGGTATTTTATTGCAGTTAAGGACAGGATTGAAGTCAGCCAAGAATGTCTCCAAGGAGGCTGTGTTGGTGTTGTCACTGCGCTACCTGGCTAATTAACAAGTAGGTCAAGTGTTGGGGAGCCTGCCCTGCCCACAAGGAAGAGGGCCTTGAACTCTACCATCCCCGTGTGCTGTATGGCTGTTTGGATAATCACATTCCCACTCGTATCAGTACCTGAAAAAGTAGATAAGTTATCATTGGTGGAATAGTGAGTTGATGGAAAAGTTGTGTATATATATATATATATATATATATATATATATATATATATATATATATATATATATATATATATATATATATATATATATATTGGTGGTAGATACACACACACACACACACACACACACACCTTTGTGTGTGTGCGTGCTCACACGCGTGAGTGTACTGTTAAGTAAGCCTTTGAATATATATTATTATGATCTACGCCGCCAAAGGTGGGCAAAGGTTACGGTCTCAGAACTTGTAATGGATCAAAAAGAAATTAATTAAGGGATATTGATGTAACTTTGTTGGGTTGTTTTGCCTCCAGGTTGCATTGATATCATTCTTGTTAAACTAATTAACAGAAAGGTCAAAGCTGCATTTGTATAATTAATCCTCCTTGTAGAATGATTTGTTTTGTAGCCTCCATACAGTATGCAAAGGGGATTTGTTGTGGTGGATGGGTCAGTGAAGGCTGTGTCTGACCCCCATGCAGTGCAGAATATCATCTAAGCTGAATAAATCCATGTGAACTTGAAAATGGTAGAAACAAGGACAGAATTCTCAGAGTGGGAGTTTCGTGGTTCCTTGGTTAATGCCTTTGGTGTGGCGTGTTGTGAAAGGAACAGTGGTGTGATGTGGTGTGGTGTGAGGGAGAAAGTGGTTTGGTGTGGTGTGGTGTGGTGTGAGGGTGAAAGTGGTATGGTGTGGTGTGGTGTGGTGTGTATTGTGAGGGAGAAAGTGGTGCGGTGTGGAGTGGCTTCGCTAAGTCGTTAAAGTCTACGGGATTGAAGCACCTGGCGTCAGAAAATGGACTGAGGGGAAAAAAAAAAAGAGAGCGAGAGAGGTAAATACAAGTCGCTGAAGACGAATACATAAAATTTACCAAAGAGACAGAATATATGATTACTAATTATCCTGGCCATTTGAGTTTATTTATCGTTATTTTTATTATTATTATAATTATTTTTTTTTATTATTTTTTTTTTTTAGGGTGGGATGATGACCGTGGTAGTGTAGCGAGGTGAACATGTTTGTGGGGAGGGGGCGGTCCCTGAGAGAGAGAGAGAGAGAGAGAGTCCTAAGTCAAGTGTGTGTCATGAGTCAAGTGTGTGTGTGTGTGTGTGTGTGTATGAGTGTGGTTGAGAACGTCTGAGTGTTTACATTAAGAATATTTATTTATATAGTGTCTGGTGACGTGTGGGTGAGATGGTGATTTTTTCGTGTTTGTGGCGTGAATATAGTGTGTGTGTGTGTGTGTGTGTGTGTGTGTGTGTGTGTGTGTGTGTGTGTGTGTGTGTGTGTGTGTGTAAGAGAGAGAGAGAGAGAGAGAGAGAGACGGGGTCGATAACCTGAGTATTTTTTTGTTTGTTTGACTGTTTAGTTTATTTTGTTTGTATATGTTTGCTCATAATGTGTGTGTGTGTGTGTGTGTGTGTGTGTGTGTGTGTGTGTGTGTGTGTGTGTGAGAGAGAGAGAGAGAGAGAGAGAGAGAGAGAGAACAGTAGTGCGGATGTGAAGTGACGGGGAAGGAGGCGACGCGTGGTAGTCATGATCGTATTTTAAAGGAGACTTCGTAATGCCTGTTGTCTAGTGATTTATTTTACCTTTTCCAACTTAACATTGTCTTGCATGTTAATTATACCATTTTAATATCGACATAGTTTGCGTCTCAAACAAGAGGGTAACGATTATAACATTGATAAGTCGCAAAGGAATCGGTGTTACGGAATCTGCAGAGGCACTTATTCAACGACCCTCATGGTCCTTGGTCGAGGTGGGCGGCGTCCTTGTCCTTGTCCTTGATCCAATGGTGATAAGGAAGAGGGGAGGAAGGGAGGAGGGGAAGAGGGGAGGAGGGGAAGGTGAGGGTATAGGTGAAGTGGGGAAGTTGAGGGTGGGGAGGATAGATTGGTAAGGAAGGGGATGGGTAAAAGGGGGGGATGGTAAAAGACTATTTGTGGGGAGGATAGATAGTAGAAGGTTTGGGTAGTAGTAGTAGTAGTGGTGGTGATGGTAGGGAAGGTGATGGTAGTGTTGGGGAGTGTAGGAGAGGGGACGGAGAACGATGAAAGTGGTGGGGATTGGCATTGGGGAAGGTGGTGATGGTGGAGGGTGGGGGGGTGGGGAAGGTAGTGGTGCCGAAGGTAGTGGTGATGCTGGTATTGGTATTGGTGTTGGTGATGGTGGTGAAGGTAGTGGTGGTGGTGGTGTTGGTGGTGAAGGTAGTGAGGATGCTGGTGTTGGTGGTGGTGATGGTGGTGAAGGTAGTGGTGGAGGTGGAAGGTGGGGAAGGGAGAGGTGGTGAAGGAGAGAGACTGTTGAGTAAGCTTTGCAATCTGATCCCCACAGCTTAGTTCGTTTCCTCACCTCACCGATAACCGCACTATTTCACAACTCACTATGCCACACCACACCACACACACACACACACACACACACACACACACACACACACACACACACACACACACACACACACACACACACACACACACACACACACACACACACACACACACACACACACACACACACACACACACACACACACAGCATTCCACACCTGTCTGTCCTACTCATTATGACATTGCTCAGGTTATTTGCAGGTGTCTTAATTTACGTAGCTCAAAACAAACGATTCCCTTCCTATACGATGTACTGTATTTATTTATTTATTATTTATTTATTTATTTGTCTTGAGAGAGACGGAGGGTTTAAGTGTAAGACAGGCGTACTCTTGTGGTGACTTTACTACTACCATCATCATCATCATCATCATTGTCACCACCACAACCACCACCACCACCACCACCACCACCACCATCGTCATAGACGTAATATGCAAGGCCATCAATTGAGGGGCCCTGATTACTAGACCACCAGGCGCCAGGGAAGCAAGTGCATAATATAAATCCCTGGTGGCGCCTCTTGGGGATTCCTTCTGACGCACGCACGCCGCAAAAAATTTCACCCAGGCGCCGAGATACTTGCCCCACTAAACCACCAGGCGCCCACGTCACTTGACCCTGCACTTGAGGAGACTTTGAGACTTCGTAATGTATTCGGATTTCTTGGTGGCGCCATAGCAGGGTTCGTAACGCCTCTTCCTTGGCGACTTGTTTTCCGCGTTGCAGTTCAGTAGTTTCTTGTGTGTTTGGGGGAATTTGTGTTGATATTAAGTTGATATAAAATAAAACTGTATTGATGTTAAAATTATATGAAGAATGTGTTGATACAAAAGAATATTAAGGTGTGATATGCAAAATAAATCACTAAGGAACAGGTGTTAGGGAGGATCGTGTGCCACCTGGAATGACGGCCCTCGCACCGATAAACCACCAGGCAACGACATGCCCTTCACCTTCAGCTCCCCCCAAAATCGTCAGTGGTTAGCGAGAATAAACGTTTTTTGAAAGGTGACACGGTACATCAGCTATATAAAATCGTCTGGAGAGAGAGAGAGAATATATAAGATTTGGTAGATGTTAAAATATAATTGAATAGATAATGTTACCCACTACACTACTCTTCTTGTATATTTTCTTTATTTTCAGACGATTTTTCTCAGCTTAGGAGAGGCGTTACGAAGTACAGAGGTGTTAGATACAGCCGTTAGTGCCTCCTTGACCTGTTGAGGAGGCTCCCTAACACCTTTTCCTGAGCGATTTAGTTTGTTTATTACACCTTACTGTCCCTTTCTGTGTTACGTAAATCCTTCCAACATCGTCATACTCTGCATAGATAACGTGCAAAGAGATACCAACCAGCCATATCCAGAAATAATTCGCTAAGGAAGAGGTGTTTGGGAGGTTCCTTAACCGTTGAGAATATGAGCCCTTCTCTCCCAAAAGTCTCCCCTAAGGTGAACGAAATCGTGTGGTGGTAGCGAGAATAAACCACTTGATTCAGAGGTTTAAGTACATGATATCGGTTTCATTGTCGGTAAAATTGCGGATCACGATTATATACAGTACATTACGTCATTTGTGGCTTTATCGTGTGCTTTGGTCTCTTAGGTCATTAATTAAATTATACCATGTGCTTGTGTTTACATTGTATCAGCTGTTCTTAGGCTTGTTCCACGTGCTTTTTGTTTACACTACGCCAGTTCCAACCAAGGTACATGTTATTGTTTTGATTTGTACCACGTGCTTTGTGTTTACATTACAGAAGTTGCTAGCCAGAGCACGTGTTACTGTTTTAGTGGTGTCAATAAGGACCTTGACCACTATAATTGGGATCAGATGCCACGTTGACACGTGCCTGGGTTTACAGTGCCAGGTGGAGATGTATTCTTGCTGATCTTTTAGTACATTTTCATGCAATATTATAAAGAGAGTTATACGGTTCAGTTTAGCATGATTCCTCCTTACTGTCATATATTACAGATGCACAGCCATTATGTGGATGGGGTCATGAGAGAGGTTAGGAA
>NC_137003.1:47601401-47648901 GCF_032717465.1 Coenobita brevimanus
TCCTGCCAGTTCCTTCTCATGCCGGAGGGGGAGGTGGGTGGCAGAGAGCCTTCGTTTTTCCTATCCTGTCGTAATACACGTTGGTTAGAGATTTAGTCCAGTTACCTGCATAAAAAAGATAGACGACCTTTTAACCCCTTCAGCCTGAGAACTTGATGATGATGATGATGATGGTGATGATGATGATGATGATGATGGTGTTGATGATGATGGTGAAGATGATGATAATATTTTGTTCTTATTTTTCCTTCATCCAGACGGTTTTATTCAGCCAGTGAGAGATATATTTTTATCTGGGGGCTAGATATAATGGTAGATAGACAGATAGATAGATAAATAGACAGATAAATACATAAATAGATAAGTAGATAGATAGCTAGATAGATAGAGGGGTAGATAGATAATTCTGTGCTTGAGATTTTTACGAAGTTGACGAAAATTGTCTGAAGGTGAAGAGGATAAAATACAAAACGCGTCGTCGGTGTGAAGAGGCTACTTGTACTTCATATGTGCTCCTTTGTAATCCTGTGTACTAAATTACTGTTCGTTTTTCGTGTGTGTGTGTGTGTGTGTGAGTGTGAGAGAGAGAGAGAGAGAGAGAGAGAGAGAGAGAGAGAGAACAGTTACTGCGATTATCTTTCATTGACGTCATACCGTTTTGCTCCCCCTCCCTCTCCCCCTCTACCCCCCTCCACCCTCCACCCCTTCTACCCCCTCTCCCTCCCTTTGTGTGTCTCCCCTCATTTCCCTTTTCTCCATTTTTCCCATTCATCCTCCCCTTCCCTCCCCCCTTTCCTCCCTCCCTCCCTCTCTCCTCCCCTCCTTCTTCCCTCTCCCCCTAGTCATTATCTCTCCTCCCCCTCTCCCTCTCCTCCTTCCCCCATCTTCCCCTCCCTCTTATTCACCCCCCTCTCTCCCCGTCCCCCTCCTCTCCCCCTCTTTTCCCCTTTGTTCCCATTTCCCTTTCCTTTGCTTCCTTCATTCTTCTCTCTCTCTCTCTTTTGTTCATATTTTCCTCCGTTTATCTGTACCACCCCTCCTTCCTCCTCTCCCTTCCCTTTTCCCTCCTCCTCCCCCTCTCCCTCTCCCTCTCCCTCCTCCGCCCCCTCCCCCTTCCTCCTATAGACCCAACTCTAATCATCATTCCTTACCCTTTGTATAGGCCTCTCCCCACACTTCCTCCTCCTCCTCCTCCTCCTCCTCCTCCTCGTTACCCTTCTTCCTTCCTTCTTCCCTTTCCCTCTAATGTCCCCCAATTCATTTCCACATTTCTTGTTTTTCTTCTTTCATTTCTTTTTATTTCTCATTCATCTCTCTTCTCTTCTCTTCTCTTCTCCCCCTTCACCTACTTCTTTCCAATTCTTTTACCATTTTCATTCCTAACTTAGCCTCTCCGCCTGTCTTTGTCTGTCTGTCTGTCTGTCTGTCTGTCTGTCTCTCTCTCTCTCTCTTTTCTCTCTCATCTCTTCTTTCTCTTTCCATCGGCGACTATTTCCACCTTCCTCATTCTTCGACTCACCCAAATTAACCCGAATCAAATTGTGCGGTGAAGTGGCTAGAAGACGTTATCGTGGAGAAGAGGTTTAATGGGTGATGGGGCACTGAATGACGAGTAGGATATTTGGTTGCACAAGGAGGGCGGTATTGGCTAAGGAAATGCCAGAGTGGACAGTCATTTAGAAGTTACTTTGTTTACACTTTGCTTTGGCTAGATTTACTAGGGGTAGACAGCCAATATATCGGAGTGGAGAAGGATTGGAGAGGTCTTGGTGTGGTACTTATAGCCTCCTACCCCTCTTTCCATCATTACTTCCATTTCTAACCCCCTACCACTCTCCCTCCCTTCCTTCCAATCCCCCTCCATCCCTCCCTTCCTTCTCTCGAACCCCCTACACTACCCCGCCTTGAACCATACTTCTGACCTCGAGCTGCCGACACAGACCATGCTTTTGAGAACGCCCCCACCCCTCCCACCCTCATCTCACACCCTCACTCTCACCCCCCACCCCCGCCCCCACCTGACCTTCACTACGAGGAAGGGAGCACAATACAAACTCTAGTAACACCCAAGGAAACACGGCAGGGAAAGATGATTCATAGCCACGTTTAGGTTTGTGTGTGTGTGTGTGTGTGTGTGTGTGTGTGTGTGTGTGAGAGAGAGAGAGAGAGAGAGAGAGAGAGAGAGAGAGAGAGCTCATCATGCTGAAAGGTGTAATGGAGATACTCGTAGGATTTACCTCGTACTTAACTGGATAGCTTTAAGGGGAAGAAAACACACACACACACACACGCACACACACACACACACACACACACACACACACACACACACACACACACACACACACACACACACACACACACACACACACACACACACACACACACACACACGTCGTAACCATGAAAAAACAGTCCAGGTAGGTTAGTGTGGCAGGTATGAGGGGGGGGAAGAGGTCAAGGTGTCGTCACAGGAGCGTATAGGCTAAATTTCCGTAAACTTGTGGTGTTAGTTCACAGTTTCCGGTTCGTGTGGGTGGTGTGTGCGTAGGGAGGATTACACACACACACACACACACACACACACACACACACACACACACAGCCTCACGGATCTTGATGAGGTCACCTAACATTTATAAACGTGACCCATACGCACCACTATGACGTCATTTTGTATTTTGCTATGGTTACCACCCAGCGTTTTTAATCGGTATAAGGGAGATATATGACACCGAATGGAAAAGTCTTATATGAAAGGAAAGATACGTGGCCGAATCGTAACGCTGTTCGTTCCCATTGTTATTGTTGTTGTTGTTGTCTGTCATCTTGTTCTTCGTGTGTTCTTTTTGTTCTTGCTGTTCTTATTGTTCTTGCTTCCTGACGAACACCACATGGTAGACGCAAAACAGGAGTTCTTTGTGGGTGCGTCCGTGGGATGTGGCAGTTGCGTAATGTACAGTATTTAGGGAGTGAGAGAGTGAGTGAGGGAGAGTGAGAAAGGAAGAGTGAGGGAGTGTGGAGGGACGACTGTGGGTAAGTTTGTGAGAAAGTGGGTGAGAGAGAGAAAAAAAGTGAGAAAGAGGGATGTGTGTGTGTGTGTGAGAGAGAGAGAGAGAGAGAGAGAGAGAGAGAGAGAGAGAGAGAGAGAGAGAGAGAGAGAGAGAGAGAGCACTATAATTACCAATTTAATGTGCACTCAAGAAACCATTTGCTACACCGGGTGGTAACCATAGAACCAAAAGACGCCTGGTGGCCTAGTGGGTTAAGGCGCATCAAAGCAGTGGAGTATTTAAAAAGCTTCCATTTGAGGGATGCTTGGGGTATAATCCAACATAATGCTACTCAGGGGAGAGGGAGGCTGGTCACCTTTCCCTTAAATACTGGAACTGGAACTGGCTGATGAGTGGATGTTATTACACACATAAAGGGTTAAACAGTAGAGAGGTGAAGGTGGTGTGGCGGTTGTGTGTGTATCAGTGGTGTGGTATACTATACAACACTACGGTCTGGTGGTGTAATCGGCCAAGGTTGTGTGTGTGTGGTGGTGGTGTGGTTGTAGTGGTGGTGGTGGTAGTAATAGTAGTAGTAGTAGTATAAACATTGATATGATGATGATGATTATATTATTATTATTATTTTTATTACTATTATTATTATTATTATTATTATTATTATTATTATTATTATTATTATATTATTATTATTATTATTATTATATTATTATTATTATTATATTATTATTATTATTATTATTATTATTATTATTATTATTATTATTATTGTTATCATTATCATCATCATCATCATCATCAATATTCTACCCCGTATTTCCGCATTCGGTGATAATGCAAGTAAGACATTACAAAAACCCATAACCAATTTCAGACTTTACCAAAAACAATAATAATGATAACAATAATAATAATAATAATAATAATAATAATAATAATAAAATCGTCTCACGTGAACCACATGAAACTAGTAAAGCAAGTATCTGCAAAATGAATAAAATTAATAAAGTACAGTTTGCCTGAGTAATGCAACGCTGCCAAGGGTTGAAAACGGGATGGCTAAGCAGTAGGGGAGGACGAAGGGAGGGGGAAGGAAAGGGGAGGAGAAAGAGAAGGGAAAAAAGGGGGAGGAGAAGGAAAGGGGGAGGAATATGGGGAATGGGGGAGGGGAAGGGGAAGGAAGAGGGGAGAAGAAAGAGAAGGGGAAGGAATGAGGGAGGAGGAATGGGGAAATGAGGGAGGGGAGGTCATGGGGAGGGGAAGGGGAAGGAAGGGGGGACGGAGAAAGTGAAGGGTAAGGAATAGGGAAGGAAAAGGGCAGAAGTGAGGGAAGGGAAGCCATGGGGAAGTGGGTGAAGGAGAAAGGGAGGAAGTGAAGGGGATCATAGGAGGAAGGAAAATGGCTTTGGCACCTTAAGGAAAAATGAATAGGTAAAGAAAAGGTGTTAAGGAGCCTACTGAGGTCGTAATACTATATATATTTTTTTTTCATTTTAAATAGGCAGAGATTTTCGTCCTATTGCAGCTTCTTTCCAGTAGCTCAATGGCAGAATATGGCAGTGCTACAGCTCCACATCCTCCCTCTACAGCACGTCTTCGTGACTAGCACCATATATTGTTAATCTTGCTACAGGTTAATATTCCAGAGAGATGGCAATTATACACCTAGTTAGAGTGAAGAGAACATAAAACCCATTAAGCCATATTCTCTGTCTGTCTGTCTGTCTGTCTCTCTCTGTCTCTGTCTCTCTCTCTCTCTCTCTCTCTCATTAAGCCACTAAGCTGGCCTAAACCAGTGACGAGGCTTGACCCACTCTGATAACAATTGTGTTTTTTGTTACAGGTGAGTGAGGAGGGCGGCAGGTGAGGTGATTCGCCATGTGAGTAGTTAAGAGACAGGTGGGACGAGTGAGTAATTAGCAGACAGGTGCGATGAGTGTGGAGTTGACAGGTAAGAATCACAGGGCACTGATAAGGGGAAGTGAATGAAGGAAGGCATGAGGTAGGTGAATTGGCAGGTGAGAATGGTAATTAATGAGGGCCAGGTAACTAATTAACAGACAGGTGCGATGAGTGTGGAGTTGACAGGTAAGAAACACAAGGTAATAATGACGGGAAGGTGAATGAGGGAAAGTTTGAGACAGGTGGATAATAAATTAACAGATGAGAATGGTAATGAGTTGGCAGGTGATTTGGACAGGTAGTTAATTAAATGAAGGGAAGGAGGAAAAGAAGAAAAGGTGGAGGAGGAGGAAGAGGAGGAGATACAGGAAGAGTAGAGACAGGAAGATGACGAAAAGGAGGGGGAGAAAGATAATGACAGTACACAAGTTGGGGAGAAAGATGAAGAAGAAAGAGAAGAATGGGGAAGAAAAGGTGGAGAATGCCAGGAATGGGAAAGAAAAGGTTCGGAGTGAAGCGGATGATGATAATAATGATGATGATGATTGTGACGATGATGATGATGATGGTGGTGATGTTGATGATGATGATAATGAAAGATAGTTGTGTTGATACTGTTGCTGCCCAGAATCTTACTAATTATGTCAATATTTATCTCTATGTAATTTTGTTTGTGTACGAAGAAATATTGCCCTGAATGGTAAATAAATGAATGTTTTGCTCCCTTCATTATATTCTTTTCACCTTAACTTGGTCGAAATTTGCTGTCTCCCCGTAACAAGATATTAGCACTAGAATATGGAGCTAGTCACGAAGAAGTGCTGTGGAAAGGATATGGAGTGTTATTATTGTCTGTTTGTGCCTTTTACCAATCTCGCCAGATATTCAAGTGTCATGTGCGGCATAAATCGCTCAGGAGAAGTTGCTACGAAGTGTTTATTGGATAGCACACAACCCGCGTTACTAATACTGAGGGGGTGGAAGAGTTAAGGGGGAGTCTCTCTCTCTCTCTCTCTCACACACACACACACACACACACACACACACACACACACACACACACACACACACACACACACACACACACACACACACACACACACACACACACACACACACACACACAAGAGGCTACCAGGTTTGAAGGGGTTAATTATGGACTGGACATGATAAGGCAGGGCAGGGCAGTGCAGGGCAGTGAATGGGTGTAGAGTGGTGGTGGTGGGGGAGGATGACAGGTTAGAGAGAGAGAGAGAGAGAGAGAGAGAGAGAGTTTATTTTAGTGGTGGGGTAAGAGGGAGATAACGGTGACTCCTGACCTATTAGCCTAGTTTACTATCTCTCTCTATCTCTCTCTCTCTCTCTCTCTCTCTCATATCCACTCCAACCCCCTTCCCTTCTCCCTTCTCCTCCATTTCCCCAATTCCCATCATCCCTCTCAGTCCCTTTCCCTTTCCCCTTGCTTCATCCCATTGTCTCTCCATTCTTCTTCTCTTTTCTCCCTCACCTCATTCCCTCCCCTCCTCTACCTGTACAAACCTGACCTAACGAGCTAATCAAATCTAACCTTACCTGGTCTCACCTGAACCCTACCTTACCATAACCTAACCTCACCTCATCTCACCTCACCTCATCTCACCTCACCTCACCTCACCTCACCTCACCTCACCTGCCCTTAAGGTATTCATGTAGCATCTTAGCCAGCAGCTGTATTATCCCTGTTGTAATAGTAACTAAGTATTATCAAGATTCGTTCAATTTCATCATATTTTTTGCTTTCACATTCACTCTGATTTAGCTGTACAAGTGTTGGTAGTTTTGTAAATAAAGATACACGTGTGGAGAAGCACATTTATAAACGGTATCGGCTTGAGTGTTTTTATAATGTATAATTGAGGGTTGAGAAATTTTATGTATATGGCACAAGGTCATCTGTGGCTATTCATATTTTGCCTGGGTGGATGCGTACATTGCGATTCTTTCCTACACACACACACACACACACACACACACACACACACACACACACACACACACACACACACACACACACACACACACATAAATTCATCCCCATAAGGTTTTCGTTTTCTATGCTAACCACTCTCTGCCTAGTCTCAGTTAGGGGATAGAAATTGTTAGATTCCTGGTAGGTCTTCTATCTTATTTCTAATTCTTGGACTAGACCTTATTAATTCAGTGACGTGTGTTTTGGTGTTTTCTTGGGAGAGAGAGAGAGAGAGAGAGAGAGAGAGAGAGAGAGAGAGAGAGAGAGAGAGAGAGAGAGAGAGAGAGAGAGAGAGAGAGAGAGAGAGAGAGGATATGGATAGGTGGATAGACAGGTAGTTTGATGGACAGATCATTTTGGATGTGCTGTGTTTTTTGACAAGAAGGTAGGTAGATAGGTAGGTAGGCAGGTAGATAGGTAGGTAGGTTGGTTGGTTGGTTAGTTGGTAGGTAGGTAGGTAGACAGACAGAAAGACAGGTAAATAGATAAACAGATAGATAGACATACAGACAAGGAGCAGACAGATGTAGCAAGGTTTGCACAATCGCCCGTATGTGTATATTTTTTTCTGTATTTTCTGTCCCATGTGACAACTGAAGGTTATTTTGGTAGCTGTTGCCGAGAGAGACCTGCCGACCCGCATGCCACCACTTGGGCACTCATTCTCCTTTATTTCTGTACTTCTTCTCTTTAGTTCGTCCTTTTGCTGCTTTAGGATTGTAGCTCAGCAGTAGAATGGACACTACTATGGCTCTACGTCTGTTCCATGGCACTTCGTGACTGGCACCATATTGCATTTGCTAGTCTATTGTTACAACTGCATTCAAGATAGAGATGGTAATTTTAGGCCAAGTTTAAGTGAAGGGAGTATAGTGTTTTTGTATTAGACTCGTGTATTTCCTTAATCGGTAATCTTATCATTTTAAATAGAGCCTCATAAAATTGGTTATCTTTCTCTTATCTACACCTACGCTAGATATTTTTAGCAGCTGCTCCCCACCCATCGTTAAGTCCCCTGCAAAGAAGGGAGATTTAGAGCTGATAATAATGATGATGATGATGTTGATAAAGGTCTACCATCCCACCTTCTCCCACACCCCCCACTCTCATCCTCAGATCCCCTCCGCCACCCCAATCCCCTACCCTCATACCTCTGCCCCTTCTCCACTTTCCAGCCATCAAGGGTATATCAGTCACTATGAATCTCCTTTTGTGCCTACTATCATGCTCTGTCACATCTTATTCTTCACATATCACTCACCCTCACTCCTCTTACACTCACCCTCACTGTCAGACTCCTCCCCGTTTCATCCTCACACTGCGTCCCACTCCTCCCTCCCTCACCCTCACACTCCTCCCTTCCCAATCCTCTCACCCTCCTCCTCATACTTCTTGTTCCTCCCCCCTTACCTTCTTCCACTTGCCTTTCTCCCTCGCCCGTCCCCATGCCTCTTCCTCATCCCTTCATACCCTCTTCCCACCCCCTTACTCCTTCCCTCCCCATCTCCTTCACCCCCACCCTCTCCCTCAACTCCTCTCCCCCCCCCCCTGCGACCTCTCCATCTATTACCACGATCCCCCTTTTGAAACCTGCCATCACACCCCATTTCTCACCCTCACACCGCTCCCTTCCCAATCCTCCCTCACTACCTCCCACCCTCACCCTTACTCCCACCCCTCCCTCACCCTTCTCTCACCATCTATCACCATGAGCCCCATTTTGTCCCTGTCATCACCCCCTGTCACACCACATCCCTAACACATCACTTAACACCCATTGCATTGTGGGCGAGGCGTGACAGTCGAGGTGGGTCAGGAACATTGTATTTTCACAGTTGTCGGGTTTTATTATAAGGGTGGGATTATGAGCAGGATGTCTGGATTAAGAGTAGGATTTGGGATTATAGTATGATTATAGTGGGATTATTGTGAGATTATAGTTGGATTATGAGTAGGATCTCTTCGTAGAATTATTTAATATCGACGCCTATATTATTCATTATTATCCTGTTCATTACGGTGACATCTTTTATACAATGATCGTCCGCCTTTCGAGGGATAGGGAGGGAGAGGGAGAACATTTATATAACCAGGCAACTCCATCCCTCGGCCATATCGGTGCCACCACGTGAAGGCGTCTCTGTCCAGCACCAAACGACTAAGAGACACAGGAAATTAAAAGACCAAAAGAATAAGACTGAAAGAATAAGATTAATGAGTAAGAGACGCAGGGAAAAAAAATCGAAGAAAAAATATGAGGAAGACGTGGCTGCTACAGTGCCTGAGCAAAGCGGTACTGGGTGTGTAAAAAGTGGTTGAGACGACTACACAGCCAAACGTTTAGCCCGGGGTGGACAGGGTTATGTAAGGAAGGGGGGAGGAGGGGGAGCGGGGAGGAGGGAAGGTGAGGTGCAGGGGTGGAGGGGCAGGAAGAAGAGCGAGGAAGAGAGGAAAGGTGAGATGCAGGGGAGGGACAGGAAGAAGAGGAAGAGAGGGAGAGAGGGAAGGTGAGATGCAGGGGTGGAGGGGCAGGAAGAAGAGGGAGGAAGGGAAGGTGAGATGCAGGGGTGGAGGGGCAGGAAGAAGAGGGAGGAAGAGAGAGAGAGAAGGAAGGTGAGATGCAGGGGTGGAGGGGCAGGAAGAAGAGGGAGGGAGGGGAGGGAAGGCGAGATACAGGGGTAGAGGGGCAGGAAGAAGAGGGAGGGAGAGAGGGAAGGTGAGGTGCAGGGGTGAAGGGGCAGGAAGAAGAGGGAGGGAGGGGAGGGAAGGCGAGATACAGGGGTGGAGGGGCAGGAAGAAGAGGGAGGGGGAGCGGGAGGGAGGATGAGATACAAAAGTGGTGGGGCAGGAAGAAGAAGGAGGGAGAGAGGGAGAAAGACAGCGTTGGAGGAAAGGAGAAAAAGAGAGGGTGGAAGGGCAGGGGTAGAAGAAAGAATGAGATAGGGAGAGAAAAAGAGGGGTGGAGAGAGACAAAGGGAAAGAGAGAGAGAGAGAGAGAGAGAGAGAGAGAGAGAGAGGAAGGTGGAACAAAGAAAGGAAGCGGGAAGTATGGAGAGATAGAGAGGGGGGGGGTGGAGGGAGGGGAACGGGAGAGGGGAGGAAAAGAAGGTTATTAGGGAGAGGGGTGGAAGAGAGAAAGGAGACGGGGAGCGAGGGAGAATTAAATAACAAGAGGGAAGGAGAGGAATGGAATAAGGAAAGGGAGAGGGAAAGGTGGGACTGGGGGAGGAAGAGGGAGGAGAGAGAGACGGGAGAGGAAGGAGTGGAGGGACGGAAGAAGGAGGGAGGAATAGGGGTTTTGAAGTATGCGAAAGCTATTTTTAGACCAGTGACTATTATAGCTCCCTGGCTGTATATCGAGAGAGAGAGAGAGAGAGAGAGAGAGAGAGAATGATATATATAGACTGCATACTAGAGGCGGAAAGAAAGAAAAAGAAGAGAGGATTGAATTAGGAGGAAGGAATGAAGGAGAGGGGTAAGGAGGGTGAGGTAGTGGGAGGAAGATGTGGAGGAAGGGAGGATGGGATGGGGAGAGGGAGAAGAGTGGGAGAGGAAGAGAGTGAAGGAGAAAGGGAGAGAGTGAGTAGAAATAGTAGAAGAGAAGGGAAGAGAGAGGGAAGGATGGAAGAAGAGGAAGGAGAGTGTGGCTTTGTGGGAAGAAGGAAGGGAATGTAGTGGTAGTGGGAAGGAGGGAGGGAGGGAGAGAGGGTGTGGAGGAGGATTAGAAGGAAGGGCAGAGTAAAGTTGGAAGGAATGTAGGGAGACAGTGTGAGAGGGATTCTAAATTAGGAGAGAGAGAGAGAGAGAGAGAGAGAGAGAGAGAGAGAGAGAGAGAGAGAGTCCCACCCCGTTTTACCAGTTGGCCCCAGAGAGAACGTGACGTCACTATGACGCCAATCGACATGCCAGCTCTCGCCAAACACACCTTCACCATTATCATTATAAATGTGCCTCTCTCTCTCTCTCTCTCTCTCTCTCTCTCTCTCTCTCTCTCTCTCTCTCTCTCTCTTCATATTTGAGGCGGTGGATGTGTAGATGTGGAACGTGTGGATTGGGCTGGGGTGGATGGGTGGGAAGAAGGTGGAATTTTATCGTAGTGCTTAGGCCTAGGGAGAGAGAGAGAGAGAGAGGTGGAATCGGTGGATGGATTAAGTTTAGTGGTATGAGGATGAATAATTTACTTGGCATTTTTAATACAGGCTGTATTTTGTTAGTTTTATCCTTGTATTCTTTGTGGTTCTTGAATTGTTGTTGTTGTTGTTGTTGGTGGTGGTGGTGGTTGTGGTGGTGTTGTCCAGTCCCAGTCTGTGTTGCCTAGTAGACCCATTGACCACAGGCAAGCAACTCTTTCTTTGGTGCCGTCCTATAGTACAGTCCATGCACCGTGTTGGGATCCGGCGCCCCCTTGTAGCAGAGAGCGCCTGGCCGGGGTCTGACCAGGGCCCTTCCCACGGCGAAGTGCAGGAAAATATGATTCCCAGGTGGACGCAGCAGCTGGTTCTATCCATGGCACACAGCGTCACCACCTGTAGGCTCCTCGTCACCACCTGAAAGAGAGACTGAATGCAGAAATTGAAGTTAATCGTGTGAGTTGATTGAAAGTGAATTGAAATGGAGGAAGATGATTGAAAGTGGCGTGAAAGAGATGAGGATTTTACGCAATGCCTTGAGATGGTGTATTTTGTTACTGTGCTTTTATACAGCTTGTTGCAGTTCTTAAAGGAGGAAGTGGATGATTAAGAGCAAATTGGGTGGAGTGTGTGGTGGACTGGGGTGGAGGGAAGTGAAGTGGATGAAAGTTAAGCACAAGTCATGGTGTAATGCCACTCACTTAAAAGCGCAGTGGGGGTGAGAGGGAAAGAAGGGGAGGAGAGGAGAGGAGAGAAGAGAAGAGAAGAGAAGAGAAGAGAAGAGAGGAAAGGAGGTGATATGAGAGCAGAGGAAGAGGGAGAGGGAGATGGGGAAGGTGGGAGAGAGAAAGAGTTGAGAGGGTAGGGAACTGGTGTGGGTGTGGGATATGAGATGGAGGGCAGGGATGTGGCGAAGAGAGAGAGAGAGAGAGAGAGAGAGAGAGAGAGAGAGAGAGAGAGACTGGTTAGAAACAGTGAGGAAGGGCAGTTCAGTTAGCGACGAGAGGGGGTAAGGGAGGAGAGAGGAGAGAGAGAGAGAGGGCGGGTGGTAGGGAGAATTGGGGGATGAGAGGAGGGAGGGAGAGGAGGATGAGAAGGTGATGGGGAAGGGAGAGGGAGGGATGAGAGGGTGATGGGGAAGGGAAAGGGAGGGTTGAAAGGGTGATGGGGAAGGGAGAGGGAGGGATGAGAGAGAAGGTATGGGGGAAGAGAGGATGGAGGTGTGTGAAAGAAAGTGTGAGAGAGTGAGGAGGGAGGGAGGGGAAGAGAAGAGAGAATGAAGAATGGGAATGGGAAGGGAAAAGAGGAATGAGAGAAGGGAGGGGAAGGGAGAGGGGAAGGGGGAAGGAAAGAAGGGTATGGGAGGGAAGAGAGGGTGGTATGAAGGGTACGAAGTGGCCAGGTCGATGTGGTACTGACCTCGTGATGGAAGGACGCTTGGGTTTGGGTTCGACCCCTAATGACTGTCACTGACTTTTTGGGATGGACGCTGACAAGGACCCTTATTCTCGTCGGTTATGGAAGCTCCCTAACACATTCTCCTAAGCGATTTATTTTGCGTATTACTCCATTATTATACCCTTCTTTTTCGCTTAAATAATTAAAAATCCACCATGCTCAGCATACATTGCACACCAGTTGATACTAACCAGCCGTATCCAAAAATAAATGGCTAAGGAAAAGGTGCTAAGGATGTTCTTTCATCTGAGGGAACTGGGCTACTCAGAACGTGAATGGTTGTGTGAAATTCAATGGGATTTAGTGAGACGGATGAGTCTCCTTGGTTACTAGTCAAAGGTATCCTACAATCTGACAACAGTTGGCCCTCTGGTAAGCTGAAAAATGGTTATGTATTTTTGAAATATGGAAAACTTGGTTGCGTAACATTTAGTTATGAAGTAGGGACGAGTCTCCTTGGTTATTAGTGAAATTTATCCTGCAGTCTGACTACAAGCGGCCATCTTAGCCAGGTGAAGAGTGTACTAAATCACCATCATCTATTACAACGTCTGTGTCTTGTGTCTGTCCTGCCCTCCTACCTCACCTGTTACTTGCCGATTAAGAGGAAGAGAGAGAGAGAGAGAGAGAGAGAGAGAGAGAGAGAGAGAGAGAGAGAGTGGGATGAAAATAGAGGAAGGGAAGGGGAATGGGGAGGAGAAGAAGAGAAAGGGAAGAGGGAAGGGGGGTGAAAATGGACTGGATTAAGAAGGCAGAGTGGTTGGATAAGAGAAAGGAATGAAAAGGGATGGAGGAGGGAGAAGGGGAAGATAAGATTAAGGAAGGGGGAAGGGGAGGGGGATGGGTGAAGAAGAAAGAGGTTGCTAAAGGAAGGGAAGGGAGAGGGAAATAAAAAGGGAGGGATGGAGGGGGAGAGATAAAATGGAGGGAGGAGGAAGGTGAGGAGAAAAATTGGAGGGCGGGGGAAGGGGAAGGGGAGGGGGAGAAGGATGGGGAGGGGAAGGGTCATCATGTCAGTCAATCTCGTCAGGATTAAACAGGATACAACCAGACAACACTGGATAGATCTATTCCCCATGCTTTCGCCCCCTCCATTTTGCTCCTCCTCCTCCTCCTCCTCCCCCTCTCTTCTCTGTTCCACCCTCCTCTTCTCTTTTCCCTCTTCACTGCCTGTTCCTTCTTTCCTCTCCACCCCTCCCCTCCTCCCTCATTCCCCTTTACTCCTCTTCCTCCATCCTCTTCCCCTTTCCCTCTCCCTCCACTTCCTCTATCTCCTGTTGCCTCTTCCTTCTCTATTCTCTTTCTTTCACTCTCCCCCTCTCTCCTCCCCTCCCTCTCCCTCTTCTGCCTTCCTGCTTTGCTATCCTTGTCTTTGAATTGCAGAAGAGTTGCCATAGTACTGTAGATGTACTCTCTAAACAGGGCCATAAAAGCAGCAGTAGGTCTGTTGTTTGTTCTAAGTTTTACTCCATTGTACTGTTTACCCCTCCTCCTCCTCCTCCTCCTCCTCCTCCTCCTCCTCCTCTTCTTCCTCCTCCTCTTCTTCCTCCTCCTCCTCCTCCTCCTCTTCCTCCTCCTCCTCCTCCTCCTCCTCCTCCTCCTCTTAGACAGACAGTCACCATACACCACTACCCATTAACCTTATCCTTGCATCATATTACCGTACCATCAGATAAGCTCCTAAGACGCCCAGCAAGGTACACCGCCTGTCCGATCTCCGTAAGCTTATCTCTCAGGTGTTCGAACCCGGCTTTTTAAGTGAATATCCTCGAGTCTCTCCACTTAACCCCCATGTACTGAGAATTAATTTACCTTCTGGAGCTGGGTATAATCGTCTGCCTTTAAATCCACCTACTGAGCATATCAAACCACGTGATGAACATGGACTGAGAGTTATTTGTACCTCTTTTAGATGCATGAAATCGTCTGAAAAATCCATAATCTCCTGAACACATGCCAACAATTGATTTACCCTCTTCAGATGAACAAAATCGTCTGGTTCTACAACTGTTTAAACTAGTGAGTCTGTGTAATTGATTAACGTGAGCCGAGAATTGATTTACGGTCGCCTGAGGAAAAAAAACGTGTGCAGTTATAAACCCACTCATCAATCAAGCCCCAGGAATCCGGCTGATGTTTCCAAGTTAATATTATTATTATAATTATAATAATAATAATAATAATAATTATTATTATTATTATTATTATTATTATTTGTTTCTTCTTCTTCTTCTTCTTCATATTATTATTATTATTATTATTATTAATTTGTTTCTACTTCTTCTTCTTCTTCGTATTATTATTATCATTATTATTATTATTATTATTATTAATTTGTTTCTTCTTCTTCTTCTTCGTATTATTATTATTATTATTATTATTATTATTATTATTATTATAGTTATTATTATTGTTAACCATGGTGCTCTCTTCCTGTCGCATCCTTGGCCTCCAACTCACTCTTTCACTTCTCTTTATGTAACCTCTTAATTTTATCAGCCTCTTCCTCTCATTCCATCTTATGATTAATTTTTCCTTCCTCTCCTCAGTTGTTATCGTCTTACCTCATCTCTCTCTCTCTCTCTCTCTCTCTCTCTCTCTCTCTCTCTCTCTCTCTCTCATTTTTTATTATCACATGCCTCTTCCTAATTCATGTCACTCATTCTCACTCCCCCAGTTCTATTTATCTATCTGTTTAGGTCTATCAGCCTCATACTCCACCTCAACATCCTTCCACTTCCTTATTATCCACTGCCCCCACTTCCCACCCCATCCTGTGTCTCCGTCCCCCTCTGCCACATTCTCTGTCTGTCTGTCTGTCTGTCTGTCTGTCTCTCTCTCTCTCTCTCTCTCTCTCTCTCTCACACACACACACACACACACACACACACACACACACACACACACACACACACACACACACACACACACACACACACACACACACACACACACACACACACACACACACACACACACTAAGTCTCCACAAACTAACCATTAATAATTGACGTTATATAATGATTATAGTAAATAAATAAATAAATAAATAAAAATAACATCCGGTGCCCGTTATATCAGGGGGGGTGAGGGGGAGGGGAGGGGAGGGGGGGTGGGGGTGGGGGAGCTCTGACGTCATTCGTAATCAGATTGTGTAAAGGACAAAGGCTTTTCCATCATTGTTAGTTTGGGATGTTTGGATGTGTGTGTGTGTGTGTGTGTGTGTGTGTGTTTAAGTGGGTTTTTCAGTGTCATCTTTGTATATATGTGTGTGTGTGTGTGTGTGTGTGTGTGTGTGTGTGTGTGTGTGTGTGTGTGTGTGTCTGTGTCTGTGTGTGGTGTGTAAGTGGGTTTCTGAGTGTCATTTTTGTTTATATGTGTTTATTTTGTGTGTGTGTGTGTGTGTGTGTGTGTGTGTGTGTGTGTGTGTGTGTGTTTAAGTGGGTTTTTGAGTGTCGTGTTTGTATATATGTGTTTATTTGTGTGCGTGTGTGTATGTATGTATGTATGTGTACGTATGTGTACGTGACTTCTCTTCAGGCACAGATAGGCGTAGTGTATCGTGTATAGGAAACGTAAAGCAAGAATTTCGTGGAAGGCCCGTTGCATAGAATTTGGTATTGGGCAAGAGAGATTGTGTGGCTCTCTCCCTTCTCTCATTTCTCTCACTTCTCTCTTCACTCTATAATTTCTTTCATATGTATGTGTATATGTACGTTCTTATTAAGTTTGTATCAGATAGAGCCAGGATTCCGGGAGCTTGAATGGTGAGTGAATGGAAGCCTGCCCGTTTTGGATTGAGAAGACTTAGGTTGTCTGGACGTTGCTACTCCTCACCCAGCCGTAGGGTGGGAAAGGAGGTCCGGATGATGATGAGTGATGATGATTGTCTGTATATAATGTATGTGTGTTATGTTTATGTATGTTTGTGTTTTCTATGTATGTATATATATGTGTATGTATGTATGTATGTATGTATGTATGTATGTGTTTGTTTTTGTCTTTGCCTGTGTGTCTGTCTGTTTATATGTATGTATGTGTGTATGTATATTGCTCTACATGCATATAGGTATTGCTTCCCTGCACTGTATTTTTATTACATCTTATTGATACATAAATACATCTTATATGTATACTTATTGCTGTATTTTTCTGTATTATGTATCGTATTCATTTTATTACCCCCTCACGGTCGCGCCAGCTCTGTTATCTTTATTTATTTATTCATTTTAATATATTACCTGATTATAGGTGGGTTATAGGAGCCTGGGAATCCTGAGAGAGAGAGAGAGAGAGAGAGAGAGAGAGAGAGAGAGAGAGAGAGAGAGAGAGGAAAACTGGAGGAAAACGTAAAAGGAAATGGATGATGATGATGATGATAGAGAGAGAGAGAGAGAGAGAGAGAGAGAGAGGAGGGTACAGTGGTGAAACATTACATCTAGTTTTTCTATTGACGTCACGGGAACCTGCTACGGTATGAGGACAATAGAATAGGTAGATAGCTTGGTAGATAGGTAGACAGGTAGGTAGGCAGACTCGTAAGTGGGTGATAGGTAAGTTGATAGGTAGGTAGACAGGTAGGTAGGCAGACTCGTAAGTGGGTGGTAGGTAAGTAGATAGGTAGGTAGACAGGTAGGTAGGCAGACTCGTAAGTGAGTGGTAGGTAAGTAGATAGATAGGTAGACAGGCAGGTAGGTAGGCAGACTCGTAAGTGGGTGGTAGGTAAGTAGATAGGTAGGTAAATGGATAGGTCGGTAGGTAGATGGATATTTTGATAGACAGATGGACTACCAAGGAGAGAAAAAAAATAGAGAGGAAAGGGATATTTGGAGAGAGAGAGAGAGAGAGAGAAGGGGGGGAATAATAAGTAAGTTTATATAGGAGAATTAAATTGACTTAGTAGGTAGTAAAGGAAGTAAAGGAGAGAGGAAGGGAGGGAGAGCAGTAAAGCAGGTGGAGGGACAAGAGAGAGAGTGGGAGAGACAGGTGGAGGGAAGTAGGGAGAAGGGGAGGGAGGGAGGGATGGAGAGGAGGTATCCAATGTCTCCTCCCTGAGAGCTAGTTGTTGGTGGAGGCTTCTTGGAGGTGGTATGAGGTAGCAGGGGTCTCTTCCAGGAACACTGACACAAACAATGGAAAATTTACAATAGACAATAGAGAAAACACAGGCAATAGAAGGCACGCAGACAATAGGAAAGATACAATAGACGATGGGAGGGTCGAGGATAATAGGACAGAAACAATAGAAGGGACACAGACGATAGAAAAGATACATGAAACAGTAGAAAGGACACAGGCAATGGAAGGGACATAGCACGAACAGTAGCAGGGAACAACAGATCGGACACAACACAATCAGTGGAAGGGACATATACAATTGAAGGGACACAAAACAAACCATGGAAAGGACAGAGCACATACTGTAGTTGGGGCAGTACTCACAACACAAGCATAATGCACAAAATGCGGTACTTGCAACACAAACATTTGGGACAACACCTGGAACACAGATAATGGAAAGAACAGTACTTGCAACACAAACAACAGAAGGACAGAACTCGCAACACAGACTAAAGATGGGACAGTACTCGCAGCGCAGACAGAAGGGGCGGTACTTGAAACACACCTGAGGACGACACCCGCAACACAGTCATAAAGGGCAATGCTTGTAACACAGCAGATGGGAAGGAGCCCGATATTGATGGTGACCAAAAACAGAATTGTATTTTGATGGTGATTTAAACGGGAACCAAGAGAGAGAGAGAGAGAAAATAAAAATCTCTTGATAATCAGGAGTGGAATTAAGAGAAAACGACAATTTGGATTGGAAATTGTAAAAGAATATGAATTTGATGGTGATCAGGATTGCAAATATAGAAAGAATGGGCTCAGTTCTTATAATGACTGGTGTGAAAATGAAATAAGAAAAAAAATTCGTTGGATAATTTGGATTGGAAATTGTTAAAGAATGGGAATTTGATTACCTGGATTGGAAATAAAAAACGAAGCTATATTTTGTTGACGATTTGGATTGGAAATGAGGGGAAAAAATGACTCCTTCGGTGGTGATTTGCATTGGTGATTAGGAAATGAGCCCTGGGTGGTTGCTGGTGAGACAAGAGATATCTGATGGTGATTGAAAATGAGAGGAAAAAAGATCATGTGATGGTGTAGTGGTAGACTGGTAAATATAAAAAAAATATACACACAAGGGTAATGTGTGGTGAATTGCTTTGGAAAATAAGATAGTATTTATGATGGTCATAGTGATCCTGGATAGTGGTGATAGTGATTCGAGATAATGGTGATAGTGGTGACAGTGGTAAGTTTGTTTGGCACTGAGTGAAACAGTACTAGATTTGTCCCGGCCATGCAGTGTTACGAAAGAGATATGTTTTGGTGACTGTGTGCATTGCTTAGATAGATAGATAGAGACAGATAGGTGGATAGATACATAGAGAGAGAGAGAGAGAGAGTTGCGTATACCCCAATCATACGTGCTTAGTAAGATCAGTAGGCCTCAATCTCACCGCAATAGTCCGTATCCTCGAGGACCTAGGAGACTCCGTAACCCTTTCCTATAGCGATTTACTCTGCGTGTTACATCTTAACATCCTCAGTCTCCTATGACTCACTCGTAGGGGATTAAAAGAGATGTAGGATTAGTTAGGATTCTAGTATTGTCTTGATCATGGGAGATTAATATTGTACTGTGACTCTATTCGGCTTCCTTAGCGATTTATCGTGTTTGATTTATTTTCCATAGTACACCTTAGTAGTTTCATGTATGTAATTTTTATCGTTGTAGTATCGACTTGTATCAGTAACGTAAAGAGGACATTGTAACATGTAGAATAAGTCGCTAAGGAAAGGGTGTTACGACATGACCCAAGCCACGTGGAATACAACCTAACACTGTACCTGTCGTTCCATGTCGTCTTCCGGTTTACCTGTCAGTCTACCTGTGTGTCACCTTGATTATTGTTGCTTTTACCTTGTCATATTGTTTTGTAAGGGCAAGGCTGGTTTGTCTGTCTGTCTGTCTCTGTCTCTCTCTCTCTGTCTCTCTCTCTCTCTCTCTCTCTCTCTCTCTCTCTCTCTCTCTCTCATTTATTTATCAGTATCTAGTTGTTTATTGTTAGTTAACGTAGCCTATTAACAAAACATAAGAACATACTGTAAGAAGAGAGGATAACTGCAGTAGGCCGGTTGGCCCATGCTAGGCAGCTCCTAGAAGAGTAACTGAACTACTAGAATGAGATAAGGATAGCAAAGAAGAAGGCTCTCCCCCGCCCTCCAAACCATCCAGCCGAAGCCGGCAGGAAAAAGTCAGAAAGAACACCACGCCGTATAGAAAAACTGGCGTGGACATTTTACAGGAAAGTGTGAAAGGAGAATAGAGACTATCATAGTGTAACCTGAAAAGAAAATTTTTTTGAATTAGTATTGGTTATAAGATTTTCTTTATTCTATATCCACCCCTTATTTGTCATATGCTTATCTAGCCTATGCTTGAAACTCTCAATGGAAGAGGCAGCAACTACTTTACTAGGTAGCTTATTCCATTCGTCTACTACTCTATTACCAAACCAATTTCTACCTATTTCCTTACTGAAACGGAATTTTTCTAGTTTGAAACCATTATTTCTAGTTCTATCCTGTATGCTCAATTTAAGTACCTTGCTAATATCTCCCTTATTTATACCATTCATCCACTTAAACACCTCAATTAAGTCTCCCCTTACTCTACGCCTCTCTAGCGAATGCAGACTTTAGTCTTTTCAGTCTGTCTTCATATGACAGGTTCCGGACGTCATGTATCATTTTAGTCATTCTTCTCTGTACATTTTCTAACGAATTAATATCCATTCTATAGTAAGGACACCAGAATTGTACTGCGTAGTCTAAATGTGGCCTTACTAATGCTAGATAAAGTTTTAGTATTACTTTAGATGATCTATTGCTCACGCTTCTCGAAATAAAACCTAGGACCCTATTTGCTTTATTCCTCGCATTAATGCACTGTTGCCTTGGTTTAAGGTCGTTAGTAATCATAACTCCTAGATCTCTCTCGCATTCCGATTTGCTAATTTCTTTGTTATCTAAGCTGTATTTAGTATCTCCAATGGTCTTGCCTACGTTAAGTAATTTACATTTTTCAACGTTAAATTCCATTTGCCAAGTTTTAGACCATTTGGACAATGTATCGAGGTCTTTTTGTAAGTTATGGCAATCGTCAGTAGAGTTAATGATACGCCCTATTTTTGTATCGTCGGCAAATTTGCGGATGCTGCTATTGACTCCTAAGTCTAGATCATTTATATATATGATAAATATTAAGGGACCGAGTGCTGAACCCTGTGGTACACCGCTAGTTACTAATCCCCAGTCCGACTTAGTTCCATATATTAATACTCTCTGCTTTCGTCCTTTCAGCCAGGATTCTATCCATTTTAAGATATCGCCGTCTATACCGTGTGCTCGAACCTTTCTAACTAACATTTCGTGTGGGACCCTATCAAAAGCTTTACTAAAGTCCAGATAAATAACATCATAAGCTTTATCGCTATCTACTGCCTCATAGACCTCCGAGTAGAATGACAACAAATTTGTGAGGCAGGATCGTCCTTGCCTGAATCCGTGCTGACTTTCGTTTATAAGATTAAATTTTTCTAAGTGTTCTCTAATCTTATTTGCCAAAATTGACTCTAACATTTTTCCTACTATTGACGTTAGACTTATCGGACGATAATTCGACGCAGCTGATTTATCACCCTTTTTAAAGATGGGCACTACGTTTGCGGTTTTCCACGCCTCTGGAACTTCTCCTGAACTTAAAGAGTCATTAAATAACGTTAAAAGTGGCTGACATAATTCTTCTTTGGTTTCTTTTATAATTTTTGCATATATATCGTCCGGACCTGGCGATTTTTGAGGTTTTAACTTATTAATTTCTTTCAATACGTCCTCCTTACTAATGGTTATTTTACTAAGAATATTTTCCGTATTCTCATGGTAAATATTTGCTGCTTGAGGGACCAGGCTTAGATTTTCCTTGGTGAATACTGATATGAAATAATGATTTAGGATGGAGCACATTTCTTTATCTTCACTGGTAATGTCACCTGATTCTGTTCTGAGTGGTCCTATCCTATCTTTATTTTTCGTTCGGTACATTTGATAAAAACCCTTGGGGTTTTCTTTTGATTCACTAGCAACCTTAATTTCATAACTTCTCTTTGCTTTTCTTATCTCCCTCTTTACTTCTCTATTTAAAATTGTGTACCGGTTACGTAAGTGTTCCTCTCCACGTTTTATAATAATCACCCCTGATGCGGTTTCCTTGGCAATAGATAGATAAGGATGGGTAGATGTATGGAACGATAGATGAATCCTGCCCACCCCATGCATGATAGTGGCAGTAGGATTTAGATGATGATGATGATGATGATGGTGGGGGTTGAGTTATATAATTTCATTTTTCTTTTTCTATATCATGCACACCATATATGTTGTATTACAGTGGGAATAGGTGTAGGATGATGATGATGATGATGATGATGATAATGATGGTGGTGATGATGGGTATTGATGATGGTGATGGTGATGATGATAACCGATGGATGGATTTGGTAAGCGGAGGTGGTGGTGGTGATGGTGGTGGTAGGCTTGGTGATGATGATGGCGTTACTGCTGATGATAGTGAAGTCCTCAGAGGTTGATGTACTAAGCAGAGGTGGTGGACTGCAGCCGTGTTAAGATAAAAACTGCTTGGAGATACTATGAACTTAATTCTTATCAGGAACGCCTTCAGATAACACACCTGCCTATTATGTCGCTAGACAAAGATGGTCTCCTCAGTCATTGGGTCTGTCTCGGTTGCCACGTGGGTCTGTTTACTTCTATTATTTATTTATTGTATATGGTTGTGTTTAGTACCTTTACTCAGGTCACGTGCTTTTGTTTACATTGGTCACGTAGTTATGTTTAGTTACGTAGTTATATTTTAGTTACGTGGTTGTTTGCTGATACCACAAACACATAGTTATACTTATTATGCACACATATTTACTAGTCATGTGGTTGTGTTTACAGATGTGTTACGTGCTTGTGTTTACATTAGTCACGTAGTTTTGTATACAGATGGCACGTGCTTGTGTTTGTATTGATCACGTGGTTCTGTTTACAAATGTCACGTGCTTGTGTTTATAGTAATCACGTGGTTTTGTTTACCCAGTCACATGACGTAGTACTCCGGCCACGTGTGCATTCTTGGGCAGCGTATGAATGAATGGAAAAGGAAGGCGGCATCAGTCACTCCCACATCACCTTACGTCATTCATTGTGTCTCCTGTGTGTTGGTCTGAACAGGTCACGTGGGGTGTATTCTTAGTTGCCTAGGTGTAGTGTACCAGATTTGAGGTGAACTTGGGTTGTATCTCTCTCTCTCTCTCTCTCTCTCTCTCTCTCTCACACACACACACACACACACACACACACACACACACACACACACACACACACACACACACACACACACACACACACACACACACACACACACACACACACACACACACACACACACACACCAGCCGTTACTCTGTTACTAAATATATCAGTCAGATGCGGCACTACCCATCCTTATCTTTTAATACTATCTCTCTCTCTCTCTCTCTCTCTCTCTCTCTCTCTCTCTCATCTATCTTTGATAAATTTGTGGCTGTCTACCATTGTTTTTGTTAACTGTCTATTACCGGTACTGTTCACACACACACACACACACACACACACACACACACACACACACACACACACACACACGAAGTCATAATCCCTTAATATCTCTCCAGCCTATCATGTTACCACGACCACACTCACAACCACAAATATTACCACCACCACTACTACCACAACCACATCGACCTCTACCACCACAACCACTACTACCTCTCTACCGCTACTACCACCACAGCCACTACTACCACTATCAGTACCCTTCCTTACCACAACTACTATCTTTACTACCACCACCGCCACCACTACTACCACCACTACCACCACTGAGCCCATACTACCACAACCACCCCGTCCCCGCTACCATAAAGGCTGTCACCATCACCACCACCATTGCAACCACTACTGTTACTATTGCTGCTACTGTTACTACTACTATTCCCACAACCACTGCCGCACCCATAGCTTCAGGCACTCCTACGTCTGCCACCACCACTACCACCACAAACAGAATCTCCTTTTACCACCACAATTACCACCACCCACAACCGCAACCACACTAGCCACCAACCACCACTACCACAGTTACCACCACCCACCACCACTACCACAGTTACCACCACTCACCACCACTACCACAGTTACCACCACTCACCACCACTACCACAGTTACCACCACCCACCACCACAAACCTTTTCCCCCACACCCACCCTGACTCATCCTCACCCCTTCCCAGACACCACCTTATCCAGACACCCGCCTTATCCTTAAATAACTTTTTTGCGTGACAGTGCCTCTTTACTCCAATTCTCTCTCTCTCTCCCTTGCCTTATGTCTCTTCCTCGTTCTTCCTCTCCATCCCTCCCTCTTGTCTTCTCTTTCTCCCCCCCCCCTTGTTCCTCTGTCCTCCTCCCTTGCACCTTCACATTCTTTTTCTCTCTTCCAGTCTTTCTCCCTGCTACACTTCTTACGTTGCTCCCTTCCTTACCCTGTCTCTTCCTCCCTCACCTTCCCTATCTGTCTATCCCTTCCTTACCCTGCCTTTCTTCCTGTCTTATCATGCCTCTTCCTGTTTCTCTGTCTCTTCCTGTTTCCTATCTTTCTTCCTCTCTCACTTACTCTGTCTGCTTCTCCTTGTTTCTCTGTCTCTTCCTGTTTCCTATCTTTCTTCCTCTCTCACCTTCCCTGTCTGCCTCTCCCTTCATTACCCTGCCTCTCTTCCTGTCTTATCTTGCCTCTTTCTCTGTTTCACTGTCTTTTCCAGTTTCCTGACTTTCTTCCTCTGTCACCTTCCCTGTCTCTCTATACCTTCTTTGCTTTGCCTCTCTTCCTGTCCCATCTTGCCTGTTTCCCTGTTTCTCTGTCGCCTCCTGTCTCCTATCTTTTTTTCTTTCACCTTCCCTGCCTGTTTGTGCCTGCCACTTTCCCTGCCACCCTCCCTGCACTCACCCCTGCCAGTGACTCAACCCGGCCTTGCTTCTGCCCTAATTCATGAGCTCCCCTGCGGCTTAGTCACTACTCCTGTTTGGCCATACCTTGTGCTTTGTCCTGTCGTGTCCTGGCCCTGCCCTGCCCTGTCTTGCCCCTCCATGGTGTGTCTTGCCCCTCTTTGGTGTGTCTTGCCCTTCCCTTCCCCTCCCTTCCCAGCGCTCCTCCACCCTCTGACGCACAGAGTCCCAAGGGTGGTACTCCCATGAATCAGTTGCTGTCCTCAACGCCATATGCAGAGGCCCTTCCTGGTAGTTGAGGAGCGCACTTTGCCTTTTATCGCAGCCTCCCCTCCACCTCCCTGTTATCTGTTTTCTTTCGTTACCCTTCTTGCTTTTATTCTTTTCTTTCCTGCGTATGTGTATAATAGTCTTCCTGTTAGTGTTTCTCTCTCTCTCTCTCTCTCTCTCTCTCTCTCTCTCTCTCTCTCTCTCTCTCTCTCTCTCTCTTTCCACATTCATTTTTATAATTTAGTTCCTTCATCTTTCCTTATGTCTTTTATTCCTATTTATCTCACTCCTTTCTATCATCATTCCCTCTCATCTGTTTTTATTACCTCGTCTTCATTTTCTTCTTTCCTTATTATTTTTTAACGTTTTCGCTCCTCTAATAGTATCCTTTCTCTTTTATTCTTGTCTTTATTTTACTTTCTTGTCTCCTTCCTTCCTTCCCTGCTCTTCTCTCTCTCTCTCTCTCTCTCTCTCTCTCTCTCTCTCTCTCTCTCTCTCTCTCTCTCTCTCTCTCTTCCCGTATCTCGCCTTTTTCCTTATATTCTCTAGTTTCCCCTCATAATTTTCCTTAATCTTCTCATAGTCTGTACCTTCCTTTTATTTCGTATCTGTCTCGATTTTTTTTTTCAGCGTCTTTCATTGTCTTTCCTGTTATCGTTACGTCTTGGTATTGCCTTCCTCGTAATCCTTTTTGTACTCTTACGCTTCCATCTATTGGTACTCTTCCTTCTCTTCCTGTCCTTCGTTTCTTTCCATCTTCCCTCCCTCCTGCCCTCCCTCCCTCCTTCCTTCCGTAGAAGAAGAAACAGAAGAAGAAGAACAGACACTCTTAAATACACTTGCCATTTTCATTCTCTGTGTTACACCTCCCCCTTTGCTTTCACTTTCCCCTCTCCCCTTCTTCATTTTTCCCACTTTTCCTGCCTCCCCCTTCTTCACATCTCCACCCTTTATTTTGTTTTATTTTATTTTCCTCCTTCTCTCTTGCTTCCCCCTCCCCTTCCCAAGAATTTCCCACTACTCTCTCCCTTCCGTCCTTCATTTTTCTGCCTTCCCTTTCACACCCCCTCCCTTCCTGCTAAGAGAGCGGTGGTGGACGTGCGGTGCGCCCACACATGTCTACTGGCGCCTGTTTAGCCTCACTACACGCGACAGGCAGGCAGACAGACAGGCGGGGAAGAGGGGGAGAGCAGGGGGATAGGGAGATGGGCAGGTGGGAGAGAGGGAGGGAGGAAGGTGGAAAGGGATGGATAGGGAGATGGGCAGTCTGGGAGAGAGGGAGGGAAAAAGAGAGAACGAGAGACGGAGTAATGAGGGGAGAGGGAAGTAGGCAGGGGGGACAGGGTAGAGGGACGAGGAGAAAGAGACAGAGGGATAGGGATGTATGGAGAGAAAGGCGTAGAGATGAGGGGGCAGGGTGCGAGGGAGGAAGGCAGGGAGAAAGGGGGAGAAGGCAGGCAGAGGGCCAGGGAGTACAAAAGAAAGCAAACAGCAACAGACCTGATGGTCCTTTCGAGACTGTTTGTTACAGAGTAGACTATGACTACGAGATCTAATTCTGCAGTACGTGCTGAAGGATAAGGGTAGTAAAGCAATAAGGGAGAGGGGGAGGGAAGGAGGGAGACAGGTAGAAGGGGATAGGGAAGGAGGGTGGTAAAGAGGAAGAAGATAGGGAGGCAGGGAGAAAGAGGGGGGGGGAGGGTAGAGGGAGCTAAGAGACGGAGGAGAGGGAAAGCAGTGAGGAAGGGCAAGGAATGTGTGATGCTGGGGGCGGTGGTACGGTCAGTCGCGCGGAATGAGACGGTCCCGCGATCAATCCTATCTATTGCCATTATACTCAGCCCATTTTTACTTTGCCTATTATTGCCATGTCTCCGTCTTGAATGCTGAGCTGCTAGTCATGAAGAAGTGCCATGGAAAGGTTGCAGAGCCGTAGTAGTGTCTTATTCTGCCATTGCTCTGTTACAAGTGATTAATAGCATAGTGCGATGCTAGTCATGAAGAAGTGCTATGGAAAGGATGTAGAGCCGTAGCATTCTCTATTCGGCCATTGAGCTACGGGTGAGAGAGAGAAAGAGAGGAGGAGGAGGAGGAAAGACTGGCTGTAGAAGGGGAGGGAAGGGGCCGTGGGAAGGATGGGTGAGTAGGGAAGGAGGGAGGGAGAGAAATAAGGTGAAGGCTGCATTGGATGGGGGTAGTGGAGCAAGTGAAGAGGGAGGGGTTGGGAGGAGAGAGGAAGGAACAGACAGGGATAGGGGGATAGAGGGAGAGAATATTATGTGAGAGGGAGGGAGAGACGGACACGAAATAGATAAGATGGAGAGATGGTGGGAGAAAAGGAGGAAAAGAAGTAAGCCGTGAAGGAGGGAGAGAAGGATGGAGGGAGGAAACTAGGTGATAGGATAGGAGGGAGTGGGTGAGGGATGGAGAAAACGAGGGAGGAAAGGAGACGGGAGAGAGAGTAATGGTGGGAGGTGAGGTGAGAAGTGGCGGAAGGGAGGGGAGAGGAGGGCGGTGAAGACGGGGGTAGGACGCATGGCGAGGGGTAGGGGAGGGGGAGAGAGGGGGGCATTGGGGTTGGGGAAGGGAGGTACGGGGACATGTGGGGATAGGGAGGGAGGGAGGGAGGGGGGCATGTGGGGGTAGGGGGAGAAGGGGGGCATGTGGGAGTTGGGGGAGGGGGTAGGGGGCCATGTGCATTGAGTTTTTGCAAGTGGCATACGTGACCTGTGTCACATCTGCTTACCTGGCCGGCCGCGGATTGATCAGGGAGTGAGTCTGTTTTCATCTGAGAGAACTGGGTCAATTCCAACACTTTTAATATGAATTTGTGGTTACCTGAAATGCCAAGAGCCTAATATGAGGTAGGAATGAATCTCCTTGGTTACTAGTCGGATTTACCCTCTGATCTGACTAAACTTGGCCATCAACTAAGCTCAAAAGGGATTATGGATTTTTGTCTGGGAGAGAGAGAGAGAGAGAGAGAGAGAGAGAGTCATACGTAATTTAACTTCAAAACATAGTTTATGTAACCACTTTTACTATTAACTTGAAGTTTAAAAAATGTGTTTTAGATTTATGAAGAAATATAAAAACGTAAAAATAACACATAGAAATCAGAGTAAAAAAAAATATAGCCTAATTCCCTCCACCACCTCATCGAAAATTTTCCTTCTATTTTTTTCCTTCATTTTTTCCTACTTCTTGAGCAAATTATTCTACCTTCCCTTTTTTCCTGTTTTTTTCACCCTTCCTTAGCGCTTTCCTGTTTGCGATTCTGTCATATTTTCGTTAATTTCCCCTCCCTTTTTTTTTTTTTTTCCTCTTTTCCTCTATTTTCTTTTGTTTTTGTTTTGCATCGTCCATTCACATTAGTCTGTGTTCCTATATTCCCTTCACCTTACCTTGGCCCAGATTTCCGTCCTTTTGCATCTTATATCATGTAGCTCAGTGGCACAAGGACACAATACTACGGCTATGCATCCATTTTGTATAGCACTTCTTCATGACTAGCATCATATTCTAGTGCTAATCTATTTCTACATATCAGCATTCGTGATGGGAGATGGTAATTTTACGCCCAGTTAAAGTGAAAAGAGTATATATTTTTCCTTCTTGGCTGTTTCTATCTTCACAATGTTTTGCTCTGCCTTACCCTGCCTTACTCTGCTTCACCCTGCCTCGCCTGACTTCCTGGTCCTTTCACAACGACCTGCTGCCTCACTAACCTGTTTGTCTGCCTCAGCATTATGTCCCTGCCTCCTCCTGCCTCTCCCTGCGCGTCATCCTAAATTCCTTTCATGTTTGTTTGCCTTCTTGCCGTTCTGCCAAAATAATCTCCCTGCCTCCCCCCTGCCATTCTCCTCCTTGCCTGCTTCCCTCCCAGTCTGTCTGCTCGCTTACCTACCTCCCTCTTTACCTACCTGCCTACCTCCCTCCCTCTTTACCTACCTACCTGCCTACCTACCTACCTGCCATCTTACCTACCTGCCTCTCTACCTATCTTTCTACCTCCCTACCTTCGTGCTTGTTTGCCTCTTTCATACTTCCTGCCTCAGCCAATGTTATTCCCTTGCCTACCTTGCTCTCCTTCCTCCTCCTCCTCCTCCTCCTGTCTTTCCTTTCCCTTCCATCGTCTTTCTCACAGTATTCCACAATCGTTACTTTTATTGTATGTGTGTGTGTGTGTGTGTGTGTGTGTGTGTGTGTGTGTGTGTGTGAGAGAGAGAGAGAGGGAGAGAAAGGGACTCTGGTCTTCACTTGTACATCCTTGGTCCCTCTTTGTTTTTATTGTCTTGTTTGTTTACCTTTCCTTTCTTGATTATTCTCCTTCCCTCTCTCTCTCTCTCTCTCTCTCTCTCTCTCTCTCTCTCTCTCTCTAATTTTGGGATTAATTAACTGTAGAGAGGATGGAGATTGTGAGACTGACTAGGAGAGTGCACGTGAATGAGGTGAAGGGGGGAGGGGAGGAGGAGGAGGAAGGCGGGGGAGACCGAGGATGAGGCGATGGAGTGCGGAGATACATGGGAGGGTATGTGTGTGAGTAGGGGAGAGGGCAGCCAAATGGTGGGCGACAAGGTGACATGGAGGCGATTTGTTTGTGGCCACCCCGTACGAGATTAAGGCGTCGCTCGATAGATAAATGGATAGATAGGTGTAAAAATAATGAAAAAAAATTAACAAAAAATTGAGTGGGTTGAAATAGGCTTAGTAAATAGTCATCCCAGAAATGTACAGTAATTATTGACCAAAATAGAACTGACCGATTCCCAGTTGTCGTGTTTCCTGCCGTCCCTTCCTTCCCACTGCTTTTCCTGCGGTGTGTGTGTGTGTGTGTGTGTGTGTGTGTGTGTGTGTGTGTGTGTGTGTGTGTGTGTATCTAAGAGTCTACACGCTTGAGGAAATCCTTGGGTAGAGAGAGGATGTCCAGTGAAAAGCAGAGCTGTTTTTTTTGTGATGTTCCTAAGTAGTCAATTAGAAGGGTAGAATAGGTTAGATTGGCAGGTAGATTTTGTTAGGAGTCTGTGGATAGGTTAGGAGGAATATCTGGGTAGTGGTTAGGTTGGGTAGTGATTGGTTAGGAAGGTATGGGTAGATTAGGATGAGGGGTTGGGTTTGGTGGGGTGGGTGTAAGGTCAGTAGGTTAGGTTAGAAGGAACGTGGGTTGGGTTTAGAAAAGGATGATACGGGAATGAGTGACCTTGTTTTAAAATTAGAAGAAGTAATAGAAGGAGAGTGTGTGTGTGTGTGTGTGTGTGTGTGTGTGTGTGTGTGTGTGTGTGTGTTAAAAATACACACACATCTCTATCCACACACCTTTAATTAAGTACAAGTAAACACACCAATTTAAATTATTACATTAAATCCTAAGGAGAAATATGGTACCCTAAATTTATAGAGAAAGAAGGAGTGGTTCAGGATATGACTGGATGGATGGCTGTCTGTAATGTTACCTCACGCACTTCCTCTCTCTCACTTACTCACTCGCTCACTCACTTCCCCTCACACGCGCTTACAAAGTCGTTCATTCATTAGCGGGGTCATTCATGTGGCGTCTTTCATTCACACTTAACATTCACACTAACACTCTTTCACTCTCCTAAGCACACGCACTCATGCTTATACTTTCACAACCCCGTATTATATTTGTGGTTACGTCACTCTTGTATGCACACTTGCTGTCACACACACACACACACACACACACACACACACACACACACACACACACACACACACACACACACACACACACACACACACACACACACACACACACACACACACACACACACACACACACACACACACACACACACACACACACCACCTTAGCCATTCACAATCAGCCTCACTTTCACTCACAACGCCCCTCTCTCTCTCTCTCTCTCTCTCTCTCCCCCCCCCCCCGATGGATGGATGGATGGATGGATGGTTAAGAGAGAGAAGGGAGGAGTGGGTGAGAGAATAGGTGTATGCGTAGAGAGAGAGAGAGAGAGAGAGAGAGAGAGAGAGAGAGAGAATTTCCTTGAAATCACATCGGAAACGTACGATTGTAAATGTGATAATCATATGTATTTTTTCTATATTTTCATTTTTATTTGCACTGTGACGTCATTGGTTAAATAATGATACACAGACTTGATAACGATTTTGTTAACCACATCCAGGTTTATTCATTTATTTTTATTTTTATTATTTTTGGGGAGAGACTGAGTTGGGGTGGAAGTGCACAGGGGTAGTGGAGTGTATAATGTGTGGATGAAAGTGGAGTGGAGTGGACGAACTTCAAATTGATGTGAATATTAGTACATTATTTGATACTTTTTGGCAGCGAAGGTTTTGAGAAATATAGAAACTATAGAAAAACGTCGATGGTTCAGTGATACGACATAAAATTGAATGAGATAGAGAATGTTTGATTATTTACAGTAAAGGTGTTTGAAGTTCGATATATGTGGAAATATTAGACAGTAAATGAAGAATGTTTTGATAAGAGACACTGAGATTGATCAGTTGTGGCAGGGATGGTGAGAAAGTTGACGAAATAAGCTGAGAAGTTGAAGAAATAGAAGAGAGGTTGATATATGATGTTAATATTTACTGACGGGAGAAATGCTGAGGAATAAGCCATGTTACACTGACTCAGAAGGAAGAGTGATATGAAAAGCAGATTATAATTATGACTTGTTGAATAAAATCGTCTGGCTATGTCGAGAATGAAAGAAAATAATCGCCAGTACAGTGAGGGGATTATTTGAAGTTGTTTTATAAGCCCTTCTGTTACTAAGGTACTTCTTAAGGTAGTCAGGATCTTAAGAGTCAATTACAAAGGCTTGAAGGAGTAAAGAAATCGTGTGGAGATAGTCAGAATTAAATAAAGAGGCGTAAAGGAGTTAAGAGGACGATGAGAGCTTATTTTCTCTTAGTTGGGGCTCTGCTGGTCTTCCTCTTGCTCTCCCTCACCCTTCTCTTGAGAGGGAGGGGATGGAGGAGGAGGGGGAGATGCCGGAGGAGAGGGAGGGGGGTGGTGGTGCTGCTGTTGAGAAGAGTCCTGGAGGGGTTCTTCAGCAGGCTGATGGACCTGCCCTGGAACCCCCAGCCCCACTGGAAACCCCTCTGGAAACCCATTGGGGATTTAGAACCACAACCCCTCTGGAAATCTCACTCTCAAGGTCTCTGGAAGTCTCACTCTCAACCCCGCTGGAACACGCACTCGCAGACTCTCTGGGAAACGCACTCCCAAGACCTCTGGAAGACACACTTGGAAACCTTCTGGAATCCAAGTCCTGAGCCTGTATGGAATTCAAAGCAACCCCTGTGGAAAGCGCAATGTCGACCCCAATTAAAAGTACACCCCCAACCACAGTCAGAATCTCACTCTCAACTCCAGTTTCAAACGCATTCTCAACCGCTGTTGAAAACACACCCTCAGCCACTCTGGAAACCGCAGTTGCCGGATTTTTGGAACCTGGATCTGCAGAAAAAGCCTCAAAATGCTACAAACTCACAAACGACATTGAATTTCCAGCCACATCAGCCGTTCCGGAAAACACAGCCGCACTTGCTGTGGAAACCCCTCTCCCGTCTGGAACCGCAACCGCACTCGAGTTTAAGTTGGAAACCGCAACAGGTCACCTTCGACCCCCCAGATGCACAAGAGAACCGTAGACCGCAGGCACAAGCGTCATGGAAATCGCAGCCGCAAGAGAGCCGAAGACCGCAGGAGGGAGTGAGACCTCAAGAGTTAGGGAGAACGTGGGAAACAACGAAGTCACCCCTACAAGAGCTGAGTCGGTGCGAGGTATGTAGCGCTCTCTCTCTCTCTCTCCTTTCTATTTTTTCATCCTTTTTCTCTTTCCTTCCTTCCTTCCCTCCCTCCCTTCTATTAATACCTCCACAGCTTTCGTCGTCAGCAGGTCATGTCGTTTGCTTATAAACACAAGACCGTAAGCGCTGGCTCTGTATTGCGTCAGGGAGAGAGAGAGAGAGAGAGAGAGAGAGAATCAAGGAAGAACTACTGGTCAGACAGTGATTGATAGATTCCTACCTATTAAAGTCACCCCCTTTTTTTCCTCACCCCATTTTTTATTCACCCATACACCATCTCTCTCTCCCTACTTCCCCCTCCTCCTCCTCCTCCTTGTTCGACCTTGTGTGTTTTTCCGTCACACATTAGGTACACACACACGTACTTGCCAGGACACCAGTCATAAATCACAAAATCACACACACACACACACACACACACACACACACACACACACACACACAGAACACCAGTCATGTCACACACACACACACACACACACACACACACACACACACACACACACACACACACACACACACACACACACACACACACACACACACACACACACACACACACACGACAAAATCAGAACACCAGTCATATCACACACACACACACACACACACACACACACACACACACACACACACACACACACACACACACACACACACACACACACACACACACATTTTAGTTATTGGTGCGTAACGTCAGTAGGCGCCACAGCGCATGGTCTATAGGAGCTTTTTGTGAGGACATGTTATGGCAGGGCTTGTAACTCCTATATTGAGTTTAAGTAGGTGGTGGTAGTAGTTGTAGTAGTAGTAGTAGTAGCAGTAGTAGTAGTGGTGGTAGTAGTGGTTGTAGTAATAGTAATTGTTGTTGTAGTAATACACAGTAGTAGTAGTAGTAGTAGCTGTAGCTGTAGTATTAGTGGTAGTAATAGCAGTGGTGGTGGTGGTGGTGGTGGTGGTAGTAGTAACAGTAATTGTTGTTGTGGTAATATACAGTAGTAGTAGTAGCAGTAGTTGTAGTAGTAGTAGTAGTAGTAGTAGCATTCATTAAGATGACAGCTAATTATATTCATCTAAGGGGAACACCCCGTGGCCAAAGGGTTAATGTGTCTCTGGTAGGGGAGGGGAGGGGAGGGGAGGGGAAGGGGGACGGGAAGCAGAAAGGGAGGGGAAATGGGGATATGGGTGCCCTAAATGTATGTTTATGCGTTTCAGTTTTGTCTATATGTTTAGGTTTTATATCTGTCTACCTACCTACGTATGTATGTAGGTATGTATCTCTGTCAATCTGTCCGAGGTCGTGGGGGGTTTGTGTCCAGGGTGTGGGTGTGGGGGTCGATGAGGTGAAAGAAAAAAGCTGCTCCCACCCCTGTGACCTCGCTATATTTACCTCCAGTCTTTCATTCCCGCTCACATCCGCCTTCCCTCCACTATATATATTTCTCTCTCTCTCTCTCTCTCTCTCTCTCTCTCTCTCTCTCTCTCTCTCTCTCTCTCTCTCTCTCAAATTTACAAATCACCTTATCCCATATTTTACCTGCTTCTGTGTTAATAAACCTCCTTATTTTCAAGATTTACTCGTGCAAATTTTTCACCTTGGCAGAAATAATTTTGTGATTGATAGTGTAACCTACTCAAGGGATGCATGTGGTAAGAAATGCCTTATATATATATATATATATATATATATATATATATATATATATATATATATATATATATATATATATACAGTATATATATTGCCAAAACTAAATAGCATTGCCAAAACTAAATAGCATCCGTTTTTTAGCAAATTTGGAGTAACTATGATAAAATGACAAATTTATACAAGATTGAGGCAACAGAATCATGGTTCATTAAGCAGGGAACTTAGTAAAAGACAGAAATGAGTTAAATTCCATGGCATGCAGTTTCTTTATGAGGCAAGAGATTTATATACACCGTAAATGCCACTCCCTTCCATCTTCTTTCACACACACACACACACACACACACACACACACACACACACACACACACACACACACACACACACACACACACACACACACACACACACACACACACACCTGAGCATACACGTGTCACACCTGTCCATACCTGGCTACCAGTTCAAGGCTACCTGGTACACGGACACTATAGCTGCTACGCCTTGCCGTGTATTTATCCCGTGTCTTTTTCTATTTTGTACTCCTCTGCCTTTTTCCTGTCTGCCTTGTATTCTTCTTATCCAGGTCCCTTGTATTCCTCAGCCTTGTCCTTGTTTACCTTGTGCTTTCTTTAATCTCCTGTACTCATCTGTCTTACACATGCCCCCTTCTAAGTGCTATTCTCCCCTTGAGGTGTTGTGTGGGAGGTGGGTGGGGGTAGGGTGAAGTGGTGTGCTGGTGGTGGGTGAGGTGTGTGGGGGTAGGGTGAAGTGGTGTGCGGGTGGTGGGTGAGGTGTGTGGGTGGGTGGGGGGTGAGGTGGTGTGTGGTGGGTGGGGGTGGTGTGTGGGTTGTGAGTGGGTGTAGGGTGAGGTGGTGTCTGGGTGGTGGGTGGGGATAGGGTGAGGTGGTGTAGGGGTGATGTTAGGGTGAAGATGGTGGAGGAATGGAGTGGGTGTGGGCGGTGGAATGAGGGTGTATGTGGATGGCTGTTTGGTGTGGGGTAGGGAAGGGTGGGGTCAGATGTGGGTGTGGAGGGATGGGTGGAGTGTGATTGTTTCTGAGAGAGGAATGTGGTGGTTGTGGTGGTCGGTGGTGGTGGTGGTTGTGTAGTAGTGGTGTTTGAGTGGAAGGATGTGTGGTATGTGGATGTGGAAGGGTTCGTGGTGGGGATGTGGGTGTTGGGTAAGTGGAGTATATTGTGGGTGTGAGGGGGAGTAGGATGTGGAGTAGTGAGTGGAGTGGAGTATAGGTGGTTGTGTGAAGTATAGTGATGTATAGCATGGTGGAGTGTGGAAGGTGGAGGAGGTACGTGAGATGTGTGTGTGTGTGTATGTGAGAGAGAGAGAGAGAGAGAGAGAGAGAGAGTTGGGGGGGGGGATCGGTGGAAGAGACGTCTACGTATGAGAGGGCCCAAGTGGTTCTAGAAGGGGAAGTGTAGTGGAGTGGAGTAAGCAGAGGTGGAGTGGGGTGGGGTAAGGATTGGAGGTGTGAGTGCGTGCAAGTACGTGAGGGTATCAGCGGAAACAGAAGCCTAGAGAAATTAGAAAGTGACACACGACACAAGAATGCATTGCGTCGGCCATTCTCGGTACTAGGCTGATGGTGGAGGGCGTTTAGGTATGTATACACTTCCTGCTTGAACGTCTTCTGTGCCAGGGTCTGTCTTGAGGTGAATAGAACTATGGTGTAAGAAGTTGGAGCCCTTCAGACGTCATCGCAGTGAAGGGGTGAAGTACTTACTGTGTGATTATCCTGGTTGTTTAATATGCTGGTTGAGTCGGTTGTATGTGCGTCCACCAGCCCCCTGACCTGGGTTCAAACCTACTCCGAGGCGGACATTTAAGAGGGTGATTTGGTACCGGTATGTCCTTTCATGTGTTCTTAGATGTTTATACTCAGTTAAGGTTCCGTCTGTGATACGTACAGATAATTTTAAACACAAATAGCCACCCCAACACGATTGCCACATCCACTTCTCAACACTCCAGACTCCCTCACACGTACACCCTATCCTTGGGTGGGGCGGATCCTGCAGTCCTTCGTATCAGTTACCCTTCACACCCTCTATTGCCTGCTTGGAGGTGTAAAACGGTGCTGTCCTTACATGCCAGACGTACACTGTTGCGGACGCAATAACGATCCACTTCGCTACGGTACATAACGCGATGGTGAACAGTAACTTGCGAAAGTCATTGAGGCGATTTCCCGAACCCAGCAAATTTCCCAAGATAATGTGTAAGAGTTTCAGAATTGTTCGTCTAAAAAATGGAAAAATGGAGAGATTCCCAACCGCTGCTGTGCTCCTGTCCTTTGGCTCCTTCCTTGCATTAAGGGGAAAAAAAAAAAAAAGGTCACTACAATACATACATGTAATTTTAGACACAGAAAAACATGGAAAAAGACATTAAAATCCTGGCGTCCGCTACAGAGACACATCAGGAGTATATTTCCACCCTTGACCTTATCCACGGCTTTCCTTGAGGTTTCTTGCGTTAGTCTTGAGAAACTGTGTCCTGTCCTCTGAAGGGAAGGCAAGATCCGTATATACAGTTAATGAGATTTGGATATTGCTTTTACCTGTCATCCTTTTTTCTTTTGCCTCTCTACACAGACTTGTAATTTATTGATTCTTTCATTTCTCTCCTTCCTCAGCTTTTGTCTTTTATTAGTCAACTTCTCCCCTTCACTTTCATTTTCTCATCACTCATCTTTTTCAGTTCTTATTCAGCCTGTCTTTTTCCATTTATTTATTTGTTTACCTATTCATTCATCCATCCATCCATCCATCCATCCATCCATCCATCTGCTTAGTGCCTATCCTTTGTATTCATCCACTTCTGTTTCTTCAGCATCAGTCAATCTCCACCTATCTAAGATGCGTCAGAGGGTTAAGGCACATGTATATAAGTAGGGGTTTGAATTAATTGGACAGACAGATGATTAGGTGTATGATTTGACCTTTAAAGACCCTCTGTAATCACCTGTAACCACTTAACTACCCTAACCTGTACCGTAAGTATGTAATTTATTCTGGATGACCTGGTGTATATATCTAGTTTAAGGAATTCTAGTTGACTTAGTAATACAGGAGACTAATCAGCCATACAAGATTATTTAACACTGTCTTCTTTGGGTAGACGAGGGAGAAAGATTTATAGTACTTTCACCGTAACTTGGCCCAGATTTTCTTTCCTATATTGCACGTATTTAGTGGTAGAGAAAGATGATGCTACGGCTCTGTGTCCTTCCCACGGCACTTCTTCGTGACTGGCATAATATCCTGGTGTTATTCTATTTTTATAACTCGGTATTCAGGATGAGGGAGGATAATTTTAGGCCAGGTTAAAGTGAAGAGAGTATAGCGGAAGTGATCCTATTTTTTTTTTTATCGTGTTGTAAGGTGTAGGGAAGGTAGTTTTTATGCGTGGGAGGGGAGAGAGGTGCGGAGGTGGGTCAGGGGCGTGGAGAGAGAGAGAGAGAGAGAGAGAGAGAGAGAGAGAGAGAGAGAGAGAGAGAGAGAGAGAATAGCCTAGCTTTGGACACTTACACTTCTGATGGGGGAAATAATGGATGGATGGAAGGATGGATTGATGGCTGGATGGGTGGGTAATGGATAGATGGATGGGTGGATGGATGGGGAGAATCAGTGGGTCATTCAGTCACCCAGTTCAGGTAAGGATGAAGTGAAAGGCACACACACACACACACACACACACACACACACACACACACACACACACACACACACACACACACACACACACACACACACACACACACACACACACACACACACACACACACACACACACACACACACACACACACACACACACACACACACACACACACACACACACACAGTCATAATCTTCCGCCTTCATAAACATCACCTTGAAGACCCAACCACTAGGCCTACCTCTCAAATTATCGTTTTCCCTCGGCGTTGTGAGGTGTGTGTGTGTTTGTGTGTGTGTGTGTGTGTGTGTGTGTGTGTGTGTGTGTGTGAGAGAGAGAGAGAGAGTGAGAGAGAGAGAGAGAGAGAGAGAGAGAGAAACGTCTTCAAGAGGGTGTTGAAGATGGGATGAGAAACTGGACTTTCCTATATCAATCTCTTCCTTGTTTTCAAAATAAAATAAATCGGGAAGAAGAAAGAATTAAGTTCCAAGATGTGAAATAGAGTCTCCCTAGCACCTCTTCCTGATCGATTTAATTTTGGATATGGAAGGATAATATCTCTTTGTACGTAATATTATCCCTGTGTACGTAATTTTTGCAGAGTATGGCGATGTTAGAAGGATTTATATAACACAGAATAGGACAGTGAGGTGAAATTGGTCAAATAAATCGCTTTGGAGAAGGTGTTAGGGAGCTTCTTTAACCGAGGAGAATATGGACCCTACTCTGTTCACTTTAAATTGGCGCAATAATTGCCTTATAGCGATCTCGAATGATGGTGATGGTGCTAGTCACGAAGCAGTGCTATGGAAATGATGGAGAGCCGTAGTACTGCCTTGTTCTACCGCTGAACTGTGTGAAAAGAACTGGTAAGGGACGAAGTTTTCTGTCTGTCTGTCTGTCTGTCTGTCTCTCTCTCTCTCTCTCTCTCTCTCTCTCTCTCTCTCTCTCTCTCTCTCTCACCCACTCACCCACAGTGTAGAGACTCGAACTGTGCACACACACACACACACACACACACACACACACACACACACACACACACACACACACACACACACACACACACACACGCAAATTGGGGCCTCTGAGTGCAAATGTTCAGTGGCGCAAGGCACTCACACCTGTATAAATTAGGGACCTGGTGAGACTTCTAGGAAAAGGTGACGGGATTTGGGGTAAAGGTGTGTGTGTGTGTGTGTGTGGGTGGGTGGGTGGGTGGGTGGGTATGAGAAAGAGAGAGGGGGGAGGGGATAGGTAGTGTGTGTGTGTGTGTGTGTGTGTGTGTGTGTGTGTGTGTGTGTGTGTGTGTGTGTGTGAGAGAGAGAGAGAGAGAGAGAGAGAGAGAGAGAAAGAGAGAGAGAGAGAGAGAGAGAGAGAATCTTGCTCTGTATATTTTGATATGTATGAATAGTTGTGTGCATGTATATATGTATGTATGTACATGAAACTATTTAAATATTCCTTCCTGCTATGTGTATGTACGTATTTATGTATGTACTGTATGTATGTAAGTATGTATATGTATGTATGTATGTATGTGCACGTGTCGTCTGTCTGTGTGTAGGTGTTGGACACAGGTGTTTTGGCCGGTAATTAACCCTATAACACCTGTGCCACACCTCAGCCTTGCATCATCCAACTGCGCATCTGCGTTCTGTGTGCGTGTGGGTGGATATATGTACGTTTGTGTGTGTGAATGGATGTGTATGTATATATATATTACTTACATGACCAGCTGTGCATTTATACTCCCTTGTCTATGTAGGTATGTTAATGTATGTGTATATGTGAGGGTTTGTGTGTATGTTACCCACACATCCAACTGTACATTTTAACCCGCCTTTCTGTGTACGTTTGTAAATATGTGTGTGTGTGTGTTTAAGTGCACCTCTTACACGATCAAGTACAATCTCCCTGTGTAAGTATGGATGGAAGTGTGCTTTTGTGTATGTGTGTATGTTGCGAAAAAAACTGTGTATGTGTGTATGTTTTTTTGAGCTTGATGTATGTATGTATGTATCTATGTGTTATCTATGTGTGTGTGTGTGTGTGTGTGTGTGTGTGTGTGTGTGTGTGTGTGTGTGTGTGTGTGTGTGTCTGTCTGTCTGTCTGTATGTATGTATGTATATATGTATGTATGAGTTATGCAGCACAAGAAAAATTAAGCAATTCTGATTCAGTGTGTTTCTCCTGAATGTCGGCTAACGTTTTATCACACACACACACACACACACACACACACACACACACACACACACACACACACACACACACACACACACACACACACACACACACACACCACTTGGCCCCATCCTACGTACGGTTCTTAAAGATGCACACTGTTGCTCCTCCTCTCTCTCTCTCTCTCTCTCTCTCTCTCTCTCTCTCAAGCATCGACCTCTCAAGGCTGCTGAGTGATTGTGGTCGCTGTCCTGACTCAAGTGGAGAGAGAGAGAGAGAGAGAGAGAGAGAGAGAGAGAGAGAGAGAGAGAGATTCACAGCGCTTCAAATTATATAATGAAAGATTCTGAGATGAGATGAAGAGTTGCGTACATGAAGTGAGATAACGTAGAAAGAGAGAGAGAGAGAGAGAGAGAGGGGGGGGGTCAGTGAACCATAGGGCCAGACACACAACTTAAAGTGTTTTTCTCTCTCTCTCTCTCTCTCTCTCTCTCTCTCTCTCTCTCTCTCTCGTAATCCATACCAATGTTTCTCAAAAGTAATCTTTCATTTCCTTTTTCCGAAACAGAGAGAGAGAGAGAGAGAGAGTTGTGGTAATTGTGGTAGTGGTGGTTGCTTCTATTTCTGGTAATTGTGGTAACTGTGGTAGGTGATTGCTCTGATGTAAGTAGCGAGGGTGGAGGTGATTGTGGTGAGTGTGGTGAAGTGGTGGTTGTGGTGAGTGTGGTGAAGTAGTGGTGGTGGTGGTGTTAGTGTCTCTGTGGTAATTGTGGTGGATCGGGTTACCTGTATTTGTGGTAACTGTGGTTGGTAATTCCTGTGACGGTGTTGGTGTGGTAGTGCCTTTTCCTGTTACCATTACCCTTCCTGGAACACACACACTCTCTCTCTCTCTCTCTCTCTCTCTCTCTCTCTCTCTCTCTCTCTCTCTCTCTCTCGTTGCCATGGTGACGGGGAGGGGGGGTGTCCACGTGAGGAGACACGTGATCCAGCGAGATGTGCGAGATCAAGCGAGATTATGGAGACACCCAGGTGATTCCGCAATGCCTCTCTCGTAGCGACTCATTCTCCACATTAACCCTCAATATCTTCGTACTGTACTATTACAGATTTGAACTGCTATCAATAATAGATGGTTCAAGTAGCATACGAGAGAGTGTTAAGGGATAAAGTGTGTTAAGTAGAATGTGTGTTAAGTGAGTGTGTGTTAAGCAGAGTGTGTGTTAAGGGGTAATACTGAGAATAAATCGCTGAGGAGAAGGTGTTGAGAGGTACCTTAGCCACTGATCACGCGCCGAAGTACTGAGAAGAATTGCGTCATATATGTATTTTTAGTGTACAAAGAAAGAAAGAAAGAAAGAAAAAGGAAGAAAATCGTGTGGTGTTACTCTAAAACAAACAACGTAACAAAACAAAGAAACGATTAGATAGATAGACAGATAGATAGATAGATAAAGTAAAAAGTGTGTCTCAAGATATCACAGTCCTTCTTCGACACACTTAAGAATAACGTCAAGAAAAATCCCAATTGTATTATTTCGTAACGGGAAGTCTAAAATGCATGTCTTAAAGGTCCCTGTCCTCGTCGGTTAAGAAGCTCCCTAACACCTCATCCCTAGCGATTTATTTTTGGGCATGGCTGGATAGTATCCTTTTTGTGCGTTGTTTATGCAGAGTATGGTGTTATTGGAAGGATTTATCTTACAGACGGGAAAGTACTGTAAGGTGTAATAAGCAAAATAAATCGTTTATGAAAAGGTGTTGGGGAGCTTCCTTTGATGAATAAAGTAGACTGGCGTTTGTTGTAATGGAGTGCAAGAGTTGTGTCAGGCATGAGGGTCTGTCTCTCTCTCTCTCTCTCTCTCTCTCTCTCTCTCTCTCTCTCTCTCTCTCTCTCTCTCTCTCTCTCTCTCTCTCTCACTGTTTCTATGCACCGAACACCTCCAGGAACTAAGTAAACATTTATACATTAGTTTATATAACATACTCCACTGAATATTAAACACCGTCCCTGACTCGCATCCCCTGACCTCATCCTGACTCATCCTGTGTCCTTCATCTCATCCTTCATCTCCTCTTCCTTCATCTCCTTCTTTATCTCCTCCTCCTTCATCTCCTCCTTTATCTCCTCCTCCTTGATCGCATCCTACATCTTCTTCTCCTTCTTCTTCTCCTACCTTTTTTATTTCTCATTCGTCCCTTCATCTCCTCCTCCTTCATCTCCTCCTCTTCCTCGTCCTTCTTCTGCCTTCTTATTTCTTCCTCGTCCTTCGTCCCATCTTCCTTCGTCTTCGAGCACACATTCTTCGCCTTTATCTTCTGCCTCTTTCTTGCACTCCCTCTCCTTCCCCTACTGTCGTCTTATTTCGTCTTACCTCTAGTAGGGGTCTGGCTTGTTTTATCCTTCAGTCCCTCCACCTCTCTCTCTCTCTCTCTTTCTCTCTCTCTCTCTCTCTCTCTCTCTCTCTCTCTCTCTCTCTCTCTCTCTCTCTCTCTCTCCGTCTATTTTTATCTCATTCTGCCTCTCCTTCGCCTGCAGTATCACTCATCTCCATCCCGTCATTCCCTCCACCTCATTCTCTCTCTCTCTCTCTCTCTCTCTCTCTCTCTTTCTACCTCTTCTCCGTCTCTTGCTGTACTTTGTTGCTATCTCCACCCCGGCCCTGTCCTGTTCACCAGCCGGCCTCCTTATCGCCGGCTGGTTTGGGTTTCCCCGGTGATAAGGCCACTGCTGCTATCTGTGCACCCTTTAACACTGAGGCCATCACACACACACACACACACACACACACACACACACACACACACACACACACACACACACACACACACACACAGAGTCAGGTTAGGTTTGCGTTGGGTTGGGTTACATTAGGTTTGCTTGGGTGGGAGTGAGAGAAAAGGAGAGAATGAAGGAAAAGGGTTAAACCAAGCAAAGGGGAGGGGTGAATCTGGTAAGGGGGGGGGAGGAAGGGTTGATTTGGTTAGTGGGTTTGAGAGGGGGGAGCCGTAGGGTAGGGGAGAGGCAGGAGAGGAGGGGAGGGCAGGGAGTGGGGAGGAACAAGGAGCGATTTGAGGTGAGAGGGTGAGAGATTAGGAGGACGAGGATTGAGGCCTAGTGGGTTGAGTAGGGTGGGTAAAGGTTGAGTATTCTTAGTGTGAGGTTGAGTGGGGTGGAGGGTCTGGCGGGATGAAAGGGTTAAGTAAGGGTTGAGAGGTGTCTTGTGTGTGGAATTGAGTGGGGTTTATGTAGAGATGAAGAGGTGGCGTGGGCGAGGTTGTGACTGTGGTAGGATGGGGAGGGGTTGAGTAAAGGTTGAAGGTGTAGTGGTGCTGAGGGTTTTAGTGGGGTTGGATCGGGTGGCAGGGGGTTGAGGAAAGAAGGGGTAAAGAAGATGGGGTTGAGTGGTAGGAGGGTCATTAAAACACCCGTTACTACCACGCTCACTTTGCTAACGATAAATATTCCATCGTTATCATTACAATCAAACTTGTGATAATGTGGAGTGTGGGTTTATCACTCTTCTTGCTCATCTCATATTAAAAGCAACACTCCCTCACCCTAGCCTCCTTCCATCTCTCTCTCTCTCTCTCTCTCTCTCACACACACACACACACACACACACACACACACACACACACACACACACACACACACACATAAGGGTAGTGAGCGCTTATCTTCAGTTTCTTCTCGTCACAAGGAGTCTCTGCAAATCCGTAAACAGTCGTCTGGTTGGGACTTGAATGAAAAAACGGAGACGTCATCGTATTGAAGGGGTTTGGAGAGAGATTTTTTTTTTTTTTTTTCCTCTTCATTTAACCTCCGCAGTGGCACTGTAGATGGACGCCTTCATGTAGTGGCAAAATAAACCTGGCGGTGGAGCTACCCTGTTACAAGCGTCCCTCAGTCCTCTATCTATTTCCGACAGGAGGATAGTGGACTGCAGAAGGGCAATTGTGGCCCGCAGTCCGCTGTGTTTGCGTTCATAGGAGCCTGGGGTTCCAGATGCAACAACAACAGCCACCACCGCCGCCGCCTTTTCAGTATGGGAGGTGTTCCGTAAGCTGAATATGCAGTCGGATAGATGGACAGGCAGTAACAAGTATAAAACATAATCTATGTCACGGTATTGATAATTAGACACACGCGAGATATGCAGTCTGGCCGTATCGTAATGATCTTGTAGCAGCGCGATGGAATGGCGTTCTGTAAGTGTTTGGCTGACATAGTATCAGAGGAAAGATAACCCGACTGTCCACCGCAGGGCAGATGTCGAAGTTATAAAGAATCTAAGCATATTTCTGTATAAACAAGGCGTCCTAAGAGTTAGCCATTATCACAGATCGCCTTTATTTTATCATGAATAGTTACTGATTGAATTCACAAGTGTTTGGTAGCAGTATGAACGATGACACTAGTATATATAAACAATGGTATACTCTTTACATATTCATCTTAGGAGTTGGTAAGTAAACCCACTGGGCACGTGTAGATAAGGAAGGAGGGGGGAGAGGGTTAAGAAGAGCATTGGATATCTTACACACAGAGAGAGGGGGAGTTACGCAGATACTTAAATCACACAGACATTGCGGTGCCAACGTGGGGTGTGGTTTTAACAGACAGTCTTACAATGCTCACACACATAAGGGAAAAGGATTTAACCTGTGTGTGTGTGTGTGTGTGTGTGTGTGTGTGTGTGTGTGTGTGTGTGTGGATGAGTTCAAATGCAAATTGACTCACCTCTTGTTATCATTGTAAGTAATATTAATAGTAACCTTTTCCTGTTGCTAATTGTGTATCATCTCTGCAGGTAAGTTGTGTTCATCCCTCGGCATGCCGTCACTACAACACCTGTAAGTAGAGGAGTAATTTTATGCACTCTTTTTTAATAACAGGACCAAGAAAAAGAAATAATAGGTGAGTTGTTTAGCCAGGTGCGTTGATTAGTCAGGTGTGTTGATTAGGTGTGTTGATTGGTCAGATGAGTTGATTAGTCAGGTGTGTTGATTAGTCAGAGGTGTTGGTTAGGTGTGTTGATTGGTCAGGTCTGTTGATTAGCCGGGTGTATTGATTACTCAGGTGTGTTGGTTAGTCAGTTGTGTTAATTAGGTGTGTTGAATTAGGTGTGAATTAACCAGGTGTGTTGATTAGCCAGATGTGTTGATTAGTCAGGTGTGTTGGTTAGTCAGGTTTGTTGATTTGTCAGGTGAGTTAATTGGGTGTGTTGAATTAGCCAAGTGTGCTGATTTAGTCAGGTGTTAGCCCGGTGTGTTAATTAGTCAGGTGTTCTTACTATAGTCAGGTGTGTCGATGAGTAGGCCACATCTTGACCCAAGTTCAAGTACCACCTTACTCTATTTTTCCTCCCTCTCCTCCTCCTCCGTCTCCCCTCCTCCCCATCTCCTCCCCCTACTTATCACTGCCCTTATCTGCCATATCTCTGCTCGTCCTTTGAGTGCGCCGCCCTTAGCATGGTCTTTGAGTGCCTGTGGAATGCGGCTGATGGGTTGTTGATCTGAGTGATAGTTGTTTTTCTCAGAATAACACTCTTGCATGAAACTTTGAATTATTGTTATTTGTTATTGTTCTTATTATTATTATTATTATTATTATTATTATTATTGCAATATAGTGGAAATTAGTAATTATTATTATTATTATTGTTATTATTATTATTATTACTATTATCATCATCATCATCATCATCATCATCATCATCATCATCATCAATGAGTCCAAAAGTAACAAAAAATAAATAACCCAGAGATCATCATAGTGAAGAAATTTAACACACCTAAAAAACCTTGACTAAATCGAACCAGAATCGGATTTACGTGCGTGAATCAAGCACACCACCCCTTCACCAAGACGCCCTCATTCTTGGCGATTTACCCAAGCGATTTATGCACCTCACCGACCTCAGCAGGGGATTTTTCGACCTGAAGGGGTGAGATGTAATCCTTCTTAATCCCCTTGCTATTAATCCCCCTTTCATGAAGCTGAGGAAAATCGTCTGGGTGAAGTGGTTGACCTGTTAATCAATATCTTGGTTCCTGTGAGCGATTTTTCTCAAGATGGGATTTTTTTTTTCTTGAAGGAGGGGGTGTAGGCTGACGTAAATCCCCTTCTCCCTGTCCCCAAGCGATTTATTCCTGGCGATTTATTCAGCTAAGATTCCTTTTTTCGAATAGGGGGGGTTAGATACAGGCTTCATTAATCCCTTTATTTTTGGGGTTCTCTACTAAAAAATAAATAATGAAAAAAACCGAAAATCAAAAATATTGAGTAAAATAAAAAAATAAAAAATAAATAAAATAAAAAGATCGATATAAAGTACAAATAAAAAATAAAAATAAAAAATAAAATGAAAATAAAATGACAAAAAAATAAACTAAACTAAAATGAAGTAAAATAAAAATAAAATAAAAATAAAATCACAATTAAAAAATTAGTCACGTCATCGTAGAGAAAGGGTTGAAGGTCTTGAGACAAATCACGTTTCCTGTGAAATGGTGATGACGTTCTCTCTCTCTCTCTCTCTCTCTCTCTCTAACACACACACACACACACACACACACACACACACACACACACACACACACACACACATTCCTTTATTTTTACGACCATTCTCTCTATTATTCTCTCTTTTTACTTTTTCTGTATTTTTAGTTCCTTTTTTTTTTCTTTTCTGTATGTGTGTGTGTGTGTGTGTGTGTGTGTGTGTGTGTATGTGTGAATATAACTATGAAAAACATCCAGCTTTACACAACACATCAGTTCTTATCATCACCATCCTTCCACTTTCTAAATTTAGCTTTCCTCTCTCTCTCTCTCTCTCTCTCTCTCTCTCTCTCTCTCTCTCTCTCTCTCTCATCCACACATTGCCAAGTCACTCCACATTCCCTCACATGAACAAGCGTGGAGCAAATCTTAAGGGGTCGGCTTAGCTCAACGGACAGCTGAGAACACGATTTGGCAGATTTAAGACAGTTTTTCCTTGTAAGATGACGAAGGTAAAAAACAGGAAGGATTTAAGAAGAGAAGGAGGAATTGAACTTAGTGCCAAAGAGGTGGCAGGAGAAGTTCGGATTTTTTATTTTACGTAATGAGGCTTTCGTGATGTAAACCCTCTACGTTGGCGATTTCTTTTCCACATAAAATTTTGATATCGTCT
>NC_137003.1:47658901-47671401 GCF_032717465.1 Coenobita brevimanus
CACACACACACACACACACACACACACACACACACACACACACACACACACACACACACACACACACACACACACACACACACACACACACACACACACACACACACACACACACACACACACACACACCGTCCTGAATGAAGTGACACATACAAATCCTGTTACAGCGAGAGCGAGCAAGACACAGACAATAAAGATAAGTAAAGACGGGGCAAGATAACACCCAGTACACACCTTCCTCCCCACTCCAACACGTGCCTCCTGGGAAAAAGAAATATCGCTCAATTTGATCTTCCTCTTCTTCATTTCATATTTTTGTGGCGTATTTTACGACGCTCAGTGGCAGAAAAAGACAATACCACGGCTCTAAATCCATTCCTTAGCCCTTCCTCGTGACTAGCATTATATTCCGCTCCCAGTCTCTTGGTGCAACTCAGTATGCGAGAGGGAGAGATGGAACTTTTTGGCCAAGTCAGAGTAAAAGGGGTATACGCACCGTCGTGACTAAGGTGGCGCAGATGAAGACAATTACTGAGGAGAAAAAAATTTAAGAAAAAATAATAGGTCAGGTTTGTTTTTATCTGACGGAACTGCGCTACTCTTATGAATATTAAGTCTTGGTTGCAGGAAAATCGACGAGTTTTAGCCATGAGATAAAAATAAAACTCCTTGGTTACTAGTCAAATCAGCCCTCCAGCCTGACTACACCTGGCCATGAACTGACCTGAATGGGGTTGGGTATTTTTTGCCTAGTGAAAATAAACAAACTCTAGATGACAGTACACCAATGCGCATCCACTCCAACACGTGCCTACCCCTCCCACCCAAAAAAAAAGCAAAAAAAGAAAAATGAAGTGAATGAAGTGTGACGTCGCTGTGATATCGCATTGCGTGCCTAGACGGATAACGCAAGCAGAGATAAGGAGAGATAAAGGGAGAGTGTAGGTGATGGGGTGGGGGAGAAGGGAGGGTAGTGTGTGTGTGTGTGTGTGTGTGTGTGTGTGAAGTAATTATTAAGAACAGCCACTGAATATACTGTGTTCACCATTCGTGTGTGTGTGTGTGTGTGTGTGTGTGTGTGTGTGTGTGTGTGTGTGTGTGTGTGTGTGAATGTGCGTGCGTGCATGTGCGATAGGGGTAGGCACGTGGAAGACTAAAAAAAGAAAAAAATATGGATAGGAAATCACTTCTTGTCTTTATCTCATTGTCTTTATTCTTTGCCTCTTTTTTTATTTTTCAGTAATGTTCGTCTGCGTCAGTTCGTTGAAGACAATGCTCAGTTGTTTTATTGAGAAAGGAGAGCGTGGTAGTAAAGAAAATGAAGATAGTGGAAGGCAAGTCCTGTGTTTTCATGATAAGTCTTCATTGTTCTCTACGCATCATTTTCTTTGTGATGGTCTTTCTCTGCGTCATTTACATCATCATCATCATTATCATTGTCATCATTATCATCATCATCATCATCTCTTAAATAAATCCGCCTTGAAATTGGGGTGCAATTAATGTGTTTCCTGTCCTTCCCTCACTTCCCCCCTTCTCCTTTTCCTTTCTTTCTCCCCTTTTTCTTTTTCTTGTTCTCTCCTCCTCTCCTTTCATCCTCCCCTCTCCTCTCCTCTCCTCTCCTCTCTTCTCTTGTCTTCTTTTCTCTCCTCTCCTCCCATTCTTTCCTGTTCTCCCCTCCCCTCCTTCATCTCCCCTCCTGTCCCCTCCTTATTTTTTTTGTCCCCCCCACCTCCTCCCTCCTCTACTCTTCTTGCCTTCCCTCTCCTCTCCTCTCCTCTCCTCTTCTCCCCTTCACTCTCCTCGTCCCTCCTCATCCCATCTTCTCCCCATCCTGTCCTTCTCCCCTTCTTATTTTTCTTGTCCTCTCCTCCCCGCTCGTACTTCTCCCCCTTCTTCTTTCCTCTCTTCACCTCTTCTCTCCTATCCCCACCTCTCCTCTACTCTCCCCACCTCTCCTCTACTCTCCTCTCCTACCTTTCCTCGTCTCTCCACTCCTCTCGTCTCCCTCACTTCTCCTACCTCCTCTCGTCACCTTCCCTCGCCTTCTCTCGTCTCCCTCACTTCTACCTCCCCTCCTTTCCTCTCCTCCCCTCTCCCCTCCCCTCCCTATCCTGCTAGTGTCCCGTGCTCTTGACGCAGCAATTGAGAATGTTGCAATAGTTTCCCAGGCAATGGACGTCACGAAGGCTTGCACTCCCTTACTGGCTGACGTACGGCATTGACGCACCGACGAGAGAGAGAGAGAGAGAGAGAGAGAGAGAGAGAGAGAGAGTGTGTGTGTGTGTGTGTGTGTGTGTGTGTGTGTGTGTGTGTGTCCTGTTGCTATTCATTCTTCCCTAGTCATGTTCTTGATATCTTTGTTCTTTATGCGTGTGTGTGTGTGTGTGTGTGTGTGTGTGTGTGAGAGAGAGAGAGAGAGAGAGAGAGAGAGAGAGAGAGAGAGAGAGCATAAGCACTAAGTTTCTTATCAGGCAAAACCTTTCATGGATTTCCGGCCCTACCTCACCCACGCGCACATGTACACACACGGATATACGCACACAAAAACCACTTACACACGCACACACGCACAGCCTTTGACGTCCATACATGAGCACTTCGAAGAGACACGGATCTTGGTAAATAAATGTACACTCTCTCTCTCTCTCTCTCTCTCTCTCTCTCTCTCTCTCTTACACACACACACACACACACACACACACACACACACACACACACACCTTCATATAAATATATATATATATATATATATATATATATATATATATATATATATATATATATATATATATATATATATACACACCGGTATAGAGAGAGAGAGAGAGAGAGAGAGAGAGAGAGAGAGAGACGGAGAAGGTTATTTGGTGTTCGTGTTTTATAGTATTTTTTCTCGTTCCTATTATTTCTCGTTCCTCTTTGTACAATGCATCATGAATTACCCACTGGTGCCGTCCCCGGTACACATGCTGCCAAGTGTATCTGGTTAGACTGAGGGCAAGGGGTACACCTGCCCAACAAGGTCACGAGGCACTACACGAGGAGGAGGTGGACGAGTGGAAGGAGTGGCTGAAGGAGGCTATCTCTGTGCCTGTCGACTGCAGGTGGCTCGTTAAGAGAGCCAAATAAGACAGTTAGTATTTAAAAAGTGCCTATCTCCCCCAAGACAACCCTCAAGACAACTGCTTCACTCTGAGGACGTATTTTCTAGTTTTTTTTTTTTCTGTGGGTTTTGGTGCTGGGTAGGGACGCCTTCATGTGGTGGCACCGATTTAACTTGGCAGCTCCATTACCTGCCTATACACTCGTTGCTCAGTTCCCTCCCCATCAGATGGCAATTTTAGGCCAGGTTAGCGTGAAAAGGATATTGCACTTCAGACGATAGCTTGGGGGCGAGTGCCGGAAGTGCAGAGGGGTCAGATATACCTGTAATTACCTTTTTAATTAACCTTCATACTTCTTGATTACCCATTTAATTACCCATCATACCTATAATTATCTTTAAATTCCCTTTTTACCTATAATTACCTTTGTAATTACTTTTCGTACTTGTTAATTTATCTTTTAAATTACTCTATACCTGTAGCCATCCTTTTAATTACCCTTTGTACTTGTAGTAATCCTTTTAATTACCCTTTATACCTGGAATTATCTTTTAATTACTATAAACCTGGAATTACCCTTTTAATTACTCTTTATACCTCAAATTTTCTTTTTAATTACCCACTATACCCGTTAATTATCTTTACCCTTTATACCTGTAATTACCTTTTAAATTACCCTTTATACCTGTAATTACGTTAATTAACATTTATATCTGTAATTATCCATTTCAGTACCCTTTTATACCCGTAATTACCTCTTTAATTACCGTTTCACTAAGAGAGGCCCATAATTAATTGAATGGAATAATTTGTAGTAAGAAGAATAAAACCACTCAACACATCGTCGGACTGAAGAGGCTGAGTGGGATGCGTCCTGATTTGGGTTTGCTTTAGGTTGATTGGCGTTGGAAGGGAAGTATTCGTAACCTGTCAGCCTTTGTTTCCTTTTCTTGTGTTTCCAGAAAAATAGTTGGTTTATTTCCAGGTCTCGAGTTGTACCGCTGGATTAATAGGGAGACTCGGGTAGCAAATTTAGTCTACCACTCCAATCGGCACACACACACACACACAAAGGAGCTGAAGTGAGGAGATTGAGGGCAGTGGAAGGGGGGGAAGGGAGAAGGGGGGAGGGAAGGAGGGGGAAAGGGAGAGGAGAGGAGAGGAAGGGGAAGGGAGGAGAGAGGAGGGGTTGGGGGGAAAGGAGGGCAAAAGTGGAGGCAATGGGGGGGGAAGAAAGGGGTAGGAGTCATGGGGAATGGAAGGAGGGGAGAGGGGAGGGATGGGGGGAGGGGAAGTGGGGGGGTGTAGCAGGTGTTTAGCGGATGTGTTGTTTGCGGTCAGAGGCTTATCAACAGGGTAACCTTGCTGCGAAGAGAAGGGCACTCACGGCTTTGTTTAACTACCATGCATGTAGGAGAGAAAGGAAGGGTAGCTGGGTTCATTTGTTGTTATTATTATTATTAATTATTATTATTATTATTATTTTTATTATTATTATTTATTTACTACTACTACTACTACTACTACTATAATCATCATCATCATCTCAAAATAACAACCTACTCTCTACCACTCCAAGTCACCCTCCTTCACGTACTCTGTCACCTCTGTCCTCCTTTCACCAGGTAAATTTTCGATACCGATACACCTGCTTCCTAATAAACTCCAGGTGACACAGAAACACCTGAATTATTACCCATTCAGTGAGAGAGTGTTTTTATATATATTTCATTTTGGCCACAGGTGCACTTTTTTTTTCATTTTTTCATTTTTCTTTTTGTTTTCTTTTTTCTCTCTTTTTCTCATTTTTCATTTTTCATTTATTTCGTGTGCTTTTTATTTTCCTTTCATTTTCTTTGTTGTCTTTCTTTTTTCTTGTTTTTTTTTTCTTTGCATAGGGGACGGTTTTTCAAATTTGATGGGTTTGCTGTATCCTTGATCAACCCTATCGCTAAATGAGACTCGCCCTAAGTAAAATAAAATCGTCTGGTGTTAGGAAGGCGTCATCGCACTGAAAGGGTTGGTAGCGGAAGTAAAGTAAAATAAAGGCGATATCGTACTAAAAGAGTTTATTTAAATAGTACGGTCGTGACTGTGGAGAAACACCCCTCCTGTAGCGATTTATCCTGGGCATTACGTCATTGATATCCTGTTGGGTATAAAATAAAGAAACTAAAGATATCATAGTGAAGGAATTGATGAAAATAAATGGGTATAAAATAAAGAAAATAAAGGAGATATCGTACTAAAGGAATTGATGAAAATAATACGGTCGTGAGGTTACGTAACACTTCTTCCAACGCGATTTATTCTTTGCATTACACCATTAATATCCTCCTGACTATGTTATTAATGCAAACAATATCGAGATTAAAACAACATATATAACGACCAAGAAAATGTTAAGGTGGAATAGACGAAATAAATCACAAAGAATGAACCATCACGAAGCCTCCAATACCACTCGAAGTACCGATAAAGACATTGTGAATCGGTAATGCGTAGATGGTGGCGAGATGAGTAAGTGTTTGGGCGTCATGCCGGGTGGTAACTGAGTCATGCCGGATAAACGAGGTCCCTGTCCATAATATAGGTTAAAGCCGGAACCGACTTGGCGATAACCGGATATGGTAACTGGAGTGTTGTTATTGTCCTTGGTTGATTGTGAAGAGGGTGTGGGAGTTTGAGATAGATGGAGTCAACTTACCCCCAGAGACACACGTTGACACCAAACTTGACATGGATTTACTGACAACATGTGGACCTACTGACACCAAACTTGACATGAACCTTCTCTGACATACCGATCATGCCCATACGAAATTTCAGCTCATTCCCTCCAGCGGTATGACCTGTAGAGGGATCCAAATGTCGGGCGAAAATTTGGACATAAGCGTGTGTGGTTCGCGCGCAACTGGCCGCACGCAGTTATACTTTACACCTCGCTGTTAGCTCGTCGTTCCGCGTCTCTTGATGTATGGCGCGTCGAAATCCGCTGGAGTCAAATTTAGAGAGAGAGAGAGAGAGAGAGAGAGTATGCGAGTGCTTGTGTTAAATTGTTTGTTTTGTGTAAGTTTAACTATGTGTGTACGTGTACATGTGTACATGTGTATTTGTGTTTACAGTATGTGTGTGTGTGTGTGTGTGTGTGTGTGTGTGTGTGTGTGTGTGTGTGTGTGTGTGTGTGCATAGTTCCTTGCATGCATGTTTGTGTATTTTGGTATGTTCAAGTATGTGTTCATGTGTATATATTTTGTGTATAAGTATTGTACAGTATGTGTGTGTGTGTGTGTGTGTGTGTGTGCGTGTGTGGGTGTTTGTGACGTCACGAATGGTGGTAATGACAACACCAGTCTGACGAGGTTACCAACTACCTGAGATAGAGAGAGAGAGAGAGAGAGAGAGAGAGAGAGAGAGTGAGTTTTGATATTTCGGAAACATTTGTCATATATATGTCGAAAATAGTTCTTTGTCTCTACATCTATCTATCTGTCTTTGTGTCCATTTATCTATCTATCTGTCTGTCTATCTATCTGTTTATCTATGTCTGTTTTGTCTGTCAGTCTGTCTGTCTGTCTGTCCATCCATCTGTGTAGGCGTAGGTAAATTATGTCATTGTATCTGCCTCTATCTGTCTGAATCTACTTGTCTGTCTGTCTATCCATCTGTTTATCTATCCCCCGTAAGCTAAATAAAACCTTAATAGCAGTAATAACCCGTATCTAAAAACAGCCTCAGTTTCCCAGACCACATAAACGACTCACAACATTCATACACCCATAATAAAAACTCCTTGTGTGTGTATTTATGGAAACTTTCGGTGATTGAGGCGATATAAATAGCACACACGAGAAGTAGGTTAGTCTTCCCTGAAAAGAAAATTCGCGTATTTATAATTAATGCAAATATAGCGAGAGAGATTTATATAGAACATGGGGGGTGGATTTTAGCGTGCCCAAAAAAGACTTTCACCGTGTTTTTTTTTCTTTGTTGTATGTTTTTGCTGTTGTTGTTGTTGTTGTTGTGGACGCAGGCTGAATTTATCTCCCCCCCCTGCCTGCAGTCCACCATCCTCCTTTCCGGAGATAGGGAGGGAGTTGAGGGGCCTTTTGCTTTACGGGGCAGATCCTCCGTCCTCTCATATCTGTGCCACCGCATGAAGGCGTCCCTCTCCAGCACGTAAGAGCCTCCTAAGCCTAAGGGCCACTTAATTTATGTCTATATAAAAAGAGTATATATATCTATTTTTTATCTATGGTTCTTACAAATGGGGTGTATCTAAGTTTTATGTCTATCGCCAGACGCCTAATCCCGGGGTTGCTCTACATAATCGACCATCAGGCTTATCACACACACACACACACACACACACACACACACACACACACACACACACACACACACACACACACACACACACCTGTCGACCCACGCATCTGTTCTAACACTTGTGTATTTTTATCCCGGATCCTCTCTCTCTCTCTCTCTCTCTCTCTCTCTCTCTCTCTCTCTCTCTCTCTCTCTCTCTCTCTCTCTCTCTCTCTCTCTCTCTCTCTCTCTCTCTCTCTCTCTCCACCAATAACATATAAGACGATACCGATGTGTAATAATCCGACTAAATCGCTCACGAGGCCGCGTTAGGACATCCCCAGAGCCACTTAGCATACGGTCGTAGTAATGAGGACAAAAATACACACACAGTTTCATCAGAGAATTAATTTACAACTTATGACGCACGCCGAACACGAAAATAGCAACACAAGTAGATCGAGCTGGCTATCGTCACGGAATCGCTTTTAAAATCCTTGGCCTCACTCCCTAACACATTTTCCTAAGCGATTTGTTTTGCTTATTACATGTCCTCTTCTGTAAATCCTTCCAATATCGCCATACCCTCCATAAATAACGTACAGAAGGGTATTAGCCAACCGTATCCGAAAATAAATTGCCTAGAGAAACGTGGTAGGGAGAATACGAGTACTTGTGTTTGATGAAGGGGACGAGAAAAACTGTGTGTGTGTGCGTGTGTGTGTGTGTGTGTGTGTGTGTGTGTGTGTGTGTGTGTGTGTGTATTAATTATGTATGTCTTTCGCTGCCTCGTTCACGGAAAAGGTGAGTGAGCTGTGACGTCATTAACCCCTTCAGTACGATACCGCCTCTTTCATTTTACTCTGCTCCTTAACACCTCTTCCTTAGCGATTTATTTTTAGGTATGGCTGGTTAATATCATTTTTTGTACGTTTTTTTATGCGGAGTGTGACGATATTGGAAGGACTTATATAACACAGGACAGTGAGGTGTGATAAGCAAAAATTAATCGCTTAAGAAAAGGTGTTAGGGAGCTTCCTCAACCCACGAGAAAATGGAGCATAGTCTTTGCTAAACCAGCTTTGTAGATTATGCTGATTCTCTCTCTCTCTCTCTCTCTCTCTCTCTCTCTCTCTCTCTCAATAAAATCTCCAGGTAGCAAGAAGAATAGAGGGAAAAGATGTCATGGATTTCTTGAATGGGCTAAAAGAGAGAGAGAGAGAGAGAGAGTGTGTAAGGGGGGGACGTGGCAATTGAGGTACGTGTGTGGCAGTATAAAGTGTGGCAGTGTGAGATGTGGCAGTGTGAAATACGCTTGTGTAGGTTGTGCAGTATACATATCTTGGAAGTGTGACAGTGTGTAGTGTAACAGTGTGATGTGTGGTTGTGTGAGGAGTGTTGGAGGTGTGGCATTGTGTAGTGTGACTGTGTGAGGTGTGTTGGAGGAGGTGTGGCAGTGTGAGGAGTGTTGGAGGTGTGGCATTGTGTAATGTGGCAGTGTGAGGTGTGTTGGAGGTGTGGCAGTTTGAGATATGGCAGTGTGAGGTGTGTTGGAGGTGTGGCAGTGTGTAGTTGTGTTGGAGGTGTGGCAGTGTATAGTATGATAGTGTGAGGTGTAGGAGTATGAGATGTCTAGCAGTGTACAAGGTAAGTAATTAAGAGCAGGTAACACACTGTACCTTATCCATCACCTGCACAGCCTTGATAATAACAGTGAAGGTGTTAATGAAGTAACCAATCTCTCTTCATTTCACTTATCGGACACTTTACAAGGACGCACAGATTATAAGTGGCCTTGATCGCAACCCTTTCTTCACCACTTATATCGATAGAGCTTGCGATAGGCAGGTGTAAGTGAGGAGATCCGTAATACCTCTTTCATTGCGACTTATTTTGGACCTTACGCCCGCAATACACCTCCCGTCAGTCCTGTGTTAGATGAAGCATGTGACAGGATGGTGTGATTGTGGAGATACGCAATACTCCTTCCAGTGCGATATACTTTGGACCTTACACTCCCACTTCACCTCGCTTCAGCCCTTGTATCAGAGCAAGAACGAGAAGCCTCTTAACCCTTTCAGTCCGAGAGAGAGAGAGAGAGAGAGAGAGAGAGAGAGAGAGAGAGAGAGAGTGAGAGAGAGAGAGTGTTTATATCAGACAAACACCATATTCCTGTTTTATTCATTTATTTTTAACAAGAAGTGAATGAAGTGGTGGTGGAGAGGGACGCCTTCACGTGGTGCCGGCCAAAGCTGCCCGGCGATGCAAATTACCCCCAGCTCCCTCGCTATCCCCCACCTCCTCCCTATCCATTACCTCCTTCCCTATCTCCCGGCTCCTACCCTATCCCCAGCCTATCCCCCAGCTCCCTCCCTATCCCCCAAAAGAAGGATGATGGATTTCAGAAAGGGAACTTCAGCCTGCAGTCCACTGGGTTTGGGACCACAACTATTACTTCTATACTCATTTCACCTTAACTTGGCCCCAGCTCGTTAGTTAAAGAAGACAATACTAAGGTTCTACATCATCTCCATAGCACTTCTTCCTGACTAGCATTAACTTAATTCAGCATTTCAAGAGGGAGAGACGGCAATTTTTAGGTCAAGTTTGAGGGGAAGGAGTATAGTGAATGAAGGTAAGTAAATGAATAAATAACTAAATAAAATCCCAAACTATGAAGAAATCAATGGCTGGGAATCACTAGGCTTGCTTCACCACGTCATAAGCACGACTGGCGAGGAAATACGCGTCCTTAGTGGCCAGGTCCGGGCCTTGAAAAATATTGTTGGGATATCGTGGGAATTTCGGAAGTTAAAAGTTTGGTGTGTGTGTGTGTGTGTGTGTGTGTGTGTGTGTGTGTGTGTGTGTGTGTGTGTGTGTGAGGATTGCAAAAGTAGGTAAAGAAAGAAAGGAAAAGTTTGTGTGTGTGTGTGTGTGTGTGTGTGTGTGTGTGAGGATTGCAAAAGTAGGTAAAGAAAGAAAGGAAAAGTTTGTGTGTGTGTGTGTGTGTGTGTGTGTGTGTGTGTGTGTGTGTGTGTGTGTGTGTGTGTGTGAGGATTGCAAAAGTAGGTAAAGAAAGAAAGGAAAAGTTTGTGTGTGTGTGTGTGTGTGTGTGTGTGTGTGTGTGTGTGTGTGAGGATTGCAAAAGTAGGTAAAGAAAGAAAGGAAAAGTTTGTGTGTGTGTGTGTGTGTGCGCGTGAGTGTATGTATATGTGTGTGTGTGTGTGTGTGTGTGTGTGTGTGTGTGTGTGTGTGTGTGGGTATTGAGTCAGGGAGTGAGAGGAAGTGACGTAGGTGTTGTAAAATCCTTAACCTCATCATTCCGAGGACGCATTTTCGATTCTCGCTATTTCCAGACGGTTTTATTTTTCCTACCACAGACGGTTTAATTTTTCCTACCACAGACGGTTTAATTTTTCCTACCACAGACGGTTTAATTTTTCCTACCACAGACGGTTTAATTTTCCTACCACAGACGGTTTTTTCCCTACCACAGACGGCTTTATTTTTCCTACCACAGTCGGAGAGAGGGGTACAATTTTAGGCCAAGTTAGAGTGAAGGGAGCATAGTATGGAGTGTTAATTTATTGTTACAACCCAGCATTAGAGAGAGAGAGAGAGAGAGAGAGAGAGAGAGAGAGGACAATTTTAGGTCAAGTTAGAGTAAAAGGTAATTATTATAAAGATTTGTTGATGGCAAGAAGTTGGTTAGGCTTCTTTTATAAATATGGTGGTAGAGGAGTGAGCAAGGGAGTTAAGATGTTAGAGTTAGCTTAATTGTTGCTGAGTAAGAAGGTAAATAATGACGCTGCAGGGAGAGAGAGAGAGAGAGAGAGAGAGAGAGAGAGAGAGAGAGGGGGGGGGAGGCAAGCAAGAGGTGAATAAGAAAATCATACCAAGAAGGATATCACCAATAGTCTCTCTCTCTCTCTCTCTCTCTCTCTCTCTCATCCATATTTTCCGTATTTAAATTCTTTCCTTCTTCCCAGCAAAACTCCTTAGTATTTCCAAACGATATTCTCCCCTTTCATTATTTAAATCAAGTCTTGCAATGACCAGACTCTTGTAGTAGTAGTAGTAGTAGTAGTAGTAACCCCAGACTCATCACCATCCACCTTTCCGGGGAGAGGGACTGTAGTTGAGGGACATCTGTATAACTAGGCAACTGATCCGCTCGTTTATATCGGTGCCACCACGTGAAGGCGTCCCTCTTCACACGCCCCCTGGGAGTGAAGGGGTTAATAATTGCCGTATCTAATCCCTCCCGTAAAAAAGAAATAATAATAATAGAATGCCACAAGAGTAAAATTTTTAAAAAGTGAAGTTGTGTTTTTTTTTTTCGTAATTCATCTTCACCATTTCCTATCGTCTTTATTATCTTCCTTATCTCACTCAGTCTTGGCTAATCTCCGACCTCCTCCACTAGACGTATCTTCCTCTTATCCCCCTCCTCGACTCCTCCCATCATCTCCCTCCTCCTCCTCCTCCTGCTCCTCCCCACCACTATAATCTTCTGTCCCCCTTCTCCTCCTCCCCCGCCACTAGTCTTCTGTCTCCCTCCTCCCTCACCCCATCCTGTTCTGTCTTCCTCCCCTCCCCTCCTCACCCTCTTCTCTCCCCCCTCTCCACCCCACACCCATCCTCCCCCACTCTCCTACCCTTCCATCAGTAATGTCTACCTCGCCCCATCACCACTAGAGCTCAGTAGGTGCCGAGACTTGAGAGGGAGAACACGCGTTTCCCCAGCTCCCATCACGGTCGTTTGCGCAACCTTCAGATTCACTAGTGTTATTCAACCCTAATGAAGTCAGTTTGGATCCTTTTGTGCTTAATCGAGGTCAATCTCAATTCCCTGGCCGCATCGATTACGTGCACGTCAAGAAAAGGGAATTAGGGAAGTTATTTATTTTAACACGGTGTGTTTTGGACCGGGGAACATTATCACCCTTATAGAAAGTGGTTGGAACAATAAATCCGGTTGGCCTGGATCGTGGCCTCCCAGCGAAAGTATTGACGTCAGCACTAACGTGTCACCTCAACTATAGCACCATACTTCGACCAACCAAGAACTCTGAACCCTACGTG
>NC_137003.1:47676401-47716401 GCF_032717465.1 Coenobita brevimanus
GTGGGTTCATCAGCAGTCCTCCTCATCCCTCCCCTGGTCACCACGCTCCTCTACCGTCACTGAATGCCGTTTCTAAGACGGATCTAGAATTTAACTTCAGAGATTTCCCCAGGGATTTTGTTACGCGATATGGCTACGTAGCAGTGTATATGAAAGTACTCATTGGTCCTACATACGCTATAATCATACATATTGGCTGGTTTATACATGGGTACACAGTTTTCCACACACACACACACACACACACACACACACACACACACACACACACACACACACACACACACACACACACACACACACACACACACACACACACACACACACACACACACACACACACACACACACACACAAACGTTTATTTATTTATTTTTTTATACGAGGAAGAAGGAACCAAAGGCCATGAGCCCGCAGTAACAGTTTATTATTCTCCTGGCTCAAAAAGCATTAACAATGATCGTAAACATATGGAATCATCCTAAATCACGCTGGAGGAAAATCGTTGATGAGTAGGGACAGAAATGCATAGAGGTGTATTGACCGAGGCCAAATTTAACACCTGGATAATTAATTTCCGACGGCGTTGCATAATAGTTTCATCTCGGTAATTACAGGTGTTCCCGAGTTACACCTGCCCGAGTCGCGTTCGTTTTCGTAGCTCTTGATAGGCTTCTGATTTTGATGTTTATATGAATCTGTCTATCATCCGGTTCTGTTGTCTTTCTCTCTTCCTTCTACACAGTCTCTCTTTTGTGTATCTTATTTTGTCTGTTGTCCTTGCTTTCGATTCCTTTTCCTATATATACATTCCCTTTTATATCCTATTCGGTTAGTTCTGTTTCCCCATATCCTTCTCCCGCATATCCTCTCTTTATACATCCTTCCCCGTCTGTTATCCTGTCTGTCTCTACTCCTCCCTCATCATATCTCCTTTACATCCTACTGCATCTCTTATCTCACCTCTCTCTACCGTAATCCTTCTCTCACCTTTCTAATTAATCTCCCCTCATTTCTCTCTAATCCTTCTTTCATTTCTCACAAATCTTTCTTCTCTCATTTCTCTCTAATCCTTCTTTCATTTCTCACAAATCCTTCTTCTCTCATTTCTCTCTAATCCTCCCCTCATTTCTCTCGAATCCTTCTCCTCTCATTTCTTTCTAATCCTTCTCCTCTTATTTCTCTCTAATCCATCTCCCCTTATTTCTCTCTAATCCTTCTCTCACCTCTCTCTAATCCTTCACTTCCACATCCCCTCTTTATTATTCTCCTTTCGTTTCTCATCCCTCCTCTCTCTGCTCCTCCTACGCACCTTCCTCCCGCTACAGGTCCTAAGTATACCTGCACCGAATCACCTTTAGAACACCTGTGGGGGCGGGACAGGTGTGGGGCCAGGTGTGCTTCTCAATGACACTCGTTATGCCCAGTTCATTTTTAGACCCTCCTCCTATTAGTGTCAGTCGTCCATTACCCTTAGCAAAGACCTTCAACCCTTGGACGGTATTTTATTTTTTTATTTTCCGATTTATTTCCTCTATGTTCCTTGTTACCGCCTGACGATTTTTGAAGGTTCCAAGGGTTTCCAAAGCTGAATAAAATCGTCTGGAGATAGCAAGAAGGAAATAAGAAACTCGCCCCATCGTCATGAAGGAGTCCCGGTTCTTGGATGGATGGATTGTTGCCGACTGTGCGTGTTCTCAATCGACTCTGTGTTCTCCTCGTTGTGGGTCTTAATTGACGATCGTGGAAGGGGAACCTGATACGTGTTTGTGTGTACTGGGGATGAACAGTTAGGTTTGTGTGTGTATGTGTGATGTTTGTTGTGGGGGTGACGTCACATCCGTTGGCAGACGTGACTCAACCCACACCACCACCAGGACATGTCAGACGGAAGCTTCACTCATCACCTGATTGATCGTGGCCGCACGCTGATTCCACCCTGCTGTGTCTGCCCCACTTTGTCTTGCCCTGCACTGCCCCTCCCTGCCTAACCCTGCCTCTTCCTTTGCACTACCCTGCCTCTGCTGTGTCCTGTCCTGCCCTGTCCTTACTTTTGCTCTATACCCTGCCTTTCTCTGCTCTGTCCTGTCCTTACTTTTGCCCTATACCCTGCCTCTCTCTGCTATGTCCTGTCCTGCCCTGCCCTTCCCTGCCTACCCCTGCCCTTCTGCTCAGCCCTTCCTCTCTGCTCTGTCCTGCCCTGTTCTGCTTAGCCTTTGTCTGCACTTTCCTGCCCTGCCCTACTCTGCTGTGTCCTCCTTTCTCATCTGCCCTGACCTGCTTTGCTCTGTTCTTTCTGCTTTGCCTTGTCCCGACCTACTTTGTCCTGTCCTTCTTTTCTCTCTTCTGCGCTGCTCTTCTCTGTTCTGTCCTTCCTTTGCTTTTCCTCGCCCCTACCCGTCCACTCCTGCCCATTTGCTCCTACCTGTCTTTCCCCATTTCTCTCATCTCTCCTACTTTGTCATGTTTTACCCTCATCTCTTTCCTTCTGCCATACCCATCTTGCCTCGTCCCTTTTTTTGACCCTCTCTGCCCTGCATTGCCCTTCCTTCTGATCTGCCCTGTGTCCCTTCATGTGCCCTACTGTGTCCTACCTCATCCCTCCTTTTGCTGTATCCTCTCCTGCCCTGCCTTGCCCTTCCGTTTACCCCTCTCGACCCAGCTGTTTCCGTTCCTGTCCTATTCTGACTTCTCTGTTGCCCTACTCAGCTACCTACCTGCCCTGTCCCTCACACCTGCTCTGCATCATCCGCCCCACCTGCCTGCCTTTCACCCACCACCGGCCTCGCCTTCCTCACCTGACCCCCCAACCCTCACCACCTGACCGAACCTGACATCTCGACACTCCTACCCTGCGTTGACCCTCCCTCATTTACCTTACTCCACAAACACTTTCTTTGGCCTGCCTTGCCTTACCCTGACTAATCCTAACCTACCCTGGCCTAGTGACCTCTTGTACCGTAACTACATAGATTTTCCTTCGCCTTCATTGCCTGATTTTTGACCTGTCTTACTTACCTTGGCCTAGCTTTTATCCAGCCTGCCCTGGCCTTGTTTGACCTACCCTAACACACTTTTACCAGTTTTACCTGTCTCTGATCTCCTTGACTTGCTCTGACCTTTCTCTTATGTACTTACCTCACTCCACCTCCCTCCCTTCGCTCCACCTCCCCTCCAGTCACTTATTAGCCACTCCTCCCTCAACTTTCTTCACTCCACTTCACCTACCACTCCACTCATTCTTCCCCTCCCCTCCATGTTATCTTCCCACCACTCACTTCCCTCTCCTCTCCCCCTCCCCTCTCTTAACTCCCCCCTCCTCTCCCCCCAACTCCATTTCCCCTCCACTTGGACTTTCACCTCCCTCCTCTCCCTTCCTACACATTCTCTTCTCTTCACTTAGACTCCACGTCACTCATCCACCTCACCATATCGCCATCATTTTCAACTCTTTATCCATCCCGTTTAGTGTGTGTGTGTGTGTGTGTGTGTGTGTGTGTGTACAGGAAGAGGAAATGGTAATGGCTTCTCTAATTATCTACCTGACATTAGTGCAAGTAATTAAAGTTTAAATGTTCCCTGAGTCACCGACCTTAGGAAAAACAAGTAAATTTTAATCTTAAGATGTTAATGTTCGGGTTACTTTTTTTTTGGACGATGCTCAGGTGATGTAATTTTGGTGATGACGTCATTTTTATTTTAGAATTTTGATATGTGTGTGACGTCAGTTTGAACTGTCATCATCACCATTATCATTATTATCATCATCCTAGTAATGATAGCTAATAATAATAGTAGCAGCAGCAGTAGTAGTAGTAGTAATAATAATAATAATAATAATAATAATACAGGAACAGTAAAACCAAACGCCATAGCTCCTTCCACCAAACATTATACGAGTCTCACGTATTATTTCCTCGTGCAGTAAATAATATCTTGCTGTATCATTACCATTTTACTCTACTACCGAACGTGTCTTTATTTCCCGCCAAAAAGCCTTCGTCCCGTCTGTGTGTATGTCTGCCTGTCTGTCCTCCTCCCCGAACTCCAGCTTAAGGACCCTAAAGAATTTCACCAACCACTAAGAGATGTCAGGATGTCTGATTAATCCACTTCTCTTCAAATAATAAAGTGAAAAAGAATAATGCCAAACATGTTCTAATATTCCAGTTTCCTTTTTGGTAATTCTGTAAGAAATATTAGACTATGTATATATTAATCTCCTTCTCCAGTAAATAAATAAATAAATTGTGCACATATGCCACACTACCCCGTACAAAATTCTTACTAATATTCCGCCAACAAGCATTCACCTTCTATCTGTCCTTCACCCCTCAGTAAGAAATCCACATCAAAATAAATAATAAAGTAAACAGATAAATAAATCAGTAAATAAACCTTGTCCTAGTAATCCTTCAAGATGCACCCACCCCGTCCCTGAGTCCTCCCAACCGTTATGCCCAAGGCGGCAAGAACTCAAGGGTAAGAAACTAGTACTAAAACTTGACACGATCTCGACTTCTGGACTTTTCCCCTCGCCCCTTAGAACACAACACCTGGGTGAGGCGAAGGTAATTCCCCGAGAGACCCTTTTTTATGTATATTTTTAGGTTTTTTGGTTTTTATGATTGATCGTGGTGGGAATTGGTTGCTCATTTCGTAAGACCAGACCCGGCCGGCTTTGGTTTTGTGTGTGTGTGTGTGTGTGTGTGTGTGTTATGAGCGGTTCTGGTGATCGATTCTTCTTTTTGTCGTTTTAGGTGATAATTTTTGTTGTTTGTGTAATCGACCTTGAAGATTTGTAGGTACTTGGCGAGGCTAGATTCAGGCCTTGACAGTTTGGCTAGTTCCGTACCTCTCTTCGCTTCTGTCCTGCCCTGTTCCTTGTTACTCACTGCCCCGCCTTGTCCTCTTCTTCCTTTTGTCTCTGCCCTGCCCTGTCTTGCCCCATCTTGCCCTGTTTGTTCCTACTTTACAGCTCTCTCGTCCTCCTCCACTCTGTCTCTGCCTTGCCCTGCCCCGCCCTGTCCTGTTCCTTTCTACTTCACTGCCCTTTCTCGTCCTCCTCCCCTTTGTCTCTGCCCTGCCCTGCCCTGCCCTGTTCCATTCTGCGTCGCTGTCCTGTCTTGTCTAGTCCTTCCTAAGAGTCCACTGGCATATCAGGAGAGTTGTGTACGGATTTATGCATGAGGCGGGCATGTTAGGGACGATGGAGAGAGGATGGTGGGGGTGGTGGAGGGCAGGGGTATGGGAGAGGAAGGGAAGGTGTGGCAGGGTAGGAAATTCTTGCCTAGATGAACGTACTGAATTAATGGTTGTGTCAGGACGTGGGTGGTGAAATTAATGGTGTTATGGCGGCGAATGTGTATAAACAGGGAATGGATGTGTGAAAACTATTCATACTTTCGTTACTAAGCGGTAAGTACGATGAGAACAATCCGTGCTGTGTTCGCTAGACACCCTGGTAATGGCTCTTGATATATACACTTGGGCACATCTATCAAAGTCTTCCCATAGTACACAACACACAACAAACTAAGTTACATCCACGTCCTCAGTCGCAATGCCTGGTGAAGAGGAACAGCAAAGAAACGTTCGATTTTAACAGGGCGGTGGTTTCTCGTCCTTTTGTAGCCTATTTCTTGTTTCTTGGTGACAGAAACACTACGGCTCAGCATCCTTTCCATAGCACTTGTTCGTGACTAGTTTCATATCCTAGTATTAATTCCTCGTTATAGCTCAGCATTCAAGATGGAGGGTCACCGGTTTTATGCCTAGTTGAAGTGAACAGAGTGTAGATTTATGGGATTTAGGTGGGGTTTAGTGTGGTACGGTATCTCAACACCCAACAATCGAAGTTAAATCAAGGTCCCTAATTTTTGTGCAGGGTGTACGGGGAGAACTAGCCAACACCTGGTTTTATGGGCGTGAGGTGTGGTTGAGTGTGGGGGGTGTGGTGCGGGGCTTAGTGTGGAGTGTGGCTATTAAGTGAGGTATCTTCATTATATAAACAGGTTACCTTAAGTGAACTCCCTCATGAATTTCGGTAAAGTAGGCTGGGTCCTTGGCTGAATGATCCCTCCCTGACCTCCATCTTTATTGCTGTCTCTCTCTCATTCTTCTTCACCCGTTCTCTCTGTCTTTCCTTCTCTCTGTTTCTGTCCCCTCTCTCTGGCGATCTGTTCTTTTTCTCTCTCTCTCTGTCTTCCTCATGCAACCCCTCTCTCCGTCTTTCTTTAACATTATATGCCTCTCTCTTCCTCCTTCAGCCCCTCTCTTCCTCCTCCAGCACATCTCCCCCCCTCCCTCGCTATTTCTTTGTCTTTTCCTCCGATTTCTCATTATCTCTTTGTCAGTTTTTTCTCCGTCTACTTTTGGTGTGTGTGTGTGTGTGTGTGTGTGTGTGTGTGTGTGTGTGTGTGTGTGTGTGTGCGCATATACTCCAGCGTAGCGTTATCTCTGCCACTTATACTTTGAGGGGTTGCTGACGTCACGAGCCGCACAGGTGTTTCTCACCTTCCCACACAGACACATATATACCTACGTACATACACACACATACGTACATGCTTACATACATGCAAACGTACGTACATATATTGCGTGCGTACTATCATTCACACAGACAGGACGCTCCCCCGTATTGGCTAGCCTGTATCACACACACACACACACACACACACACACGCTTACATAGACACATGCAGGCCAACAGCTCTCTCTCTCTCTCTCTCTCTCTCTCTCTCTCTCTCTCTCTCTCTCTCTCTCTCTCTCTCCTTATCACGCTCTTTATCAGTAGTTATCAGGCTCGCCATCCGCTGCCCTACCCATACTTATCGTTATCATTTTTATATATTTTTATGGTGGGTTTTATATCGTTAGTGTTGTTGCTATGATGAATTTCGAGAGAGAGAGAGAGAGAGAGGTTCGTGTTCATCCTTCCCTTAGAACACTTTATATAAACCAGTGCATAACACACACACACACACACACACACACACACACACACACACACACACACACACACACACACAAACTTTCATATGCATATATATCTTTTTGAAATATTAACGAATTTTTGAACATGTATGACGCAAGAAATATGTGAAGAGATAATAAATGGCTCTTTTCGTATTTTCTCATTTTCTTTTGGACAACTGAAAGAATGCAAGTGTCGGTTTAAAAAATGTTTTATAGCAGGGTGTCGCGAGAAATATTTGTCGACAGATAATAACCAACGAGCATTTCTTTCTTTCCTTTTTTTGCTATTTTTGGCGCGGAATAAGTAAAATGGTGCGTAGTATTGGAGTGACAAGTGTTGGTAGCATTGACGTCAAACCCAGATGTTTATCAGTGTGTGTGTCGTCAGTAGAGGTCCATGCACCGTTTCACACCACCACCACCACCAACACACACCACTCTTTCTAAACCACCTTACTTTATGGAATTTCAACACTTCACTCGTCATTCACTCACTTTTAAATCACTGTATTATAGCTATGGCCAGATAAATCATTCACACAATTCTCCCACCCCACTATACTATAGTTCCACCCTACCCCACTTATTCCACCCTACTCCACTACTTCCACCCTACTCCACTTCTTCCACAAGTTACGCATTCACGCACACTTCACACCATCGAACCTTCTGGAATTTTAACCACTGACACTGTCATACGTGCACTTACTTCCATATTACTTTTATTCTTGTAAGAACCAAATGGTTATATTCACAAACGTTCATGTACAGTCATCAGTTAACATGAACTATACTCCTTTCACTTTAACTTGGCCCAGATTTTTGTCCATTTTAGTATATTTCACGTGCCGTAACTTATTGGCAGAAAAAAAAAAAAAAACTATGACTACGGTACCTCATTTCCCCAGCAGTTCCTCCTGACGAGCATCATATCCTAGTGCTGATGTGTTCTTGCAAGCATTCAACAGTGGAGAACTGGAAATTTTATAGGCCAAGTTAGAGTAAAAAGAGTATAGTTGCCCTCACTTTTATCGTCATCCATTTACTGTATTCACATTAGCAGGATTCTATTTCAAATTATTGCCTGGCCTGAAAATTATGTTCTTGTTTCATGATGCAGTACCAGTTTGATAATTTAATGCCCTTGTTGGGATTCAGTTTCTTTAAATTCGTAACAAACCCTGCCAGTATAATCGTACTATTAACGCGAGTCTTTCAGATGACTTGGTGAATAGCCCCCAAAATTTCATAAGTGTGGTATATTATTCCACACAGGTGTTGGGATAGCAGTTCCATGTTGCCAGTGCGGTTTACTAAGTATTCTAATATTTCATGAAGGAAGAACTCTGGCAGTATCATGTAATCACATTTCCCACAGGTGTTTGAAAGAAGCTAAGAGAACCACGTTTAAGGTGCTCAGGAAAAAAAAAAAAGGGGGGGGGGGAAGGGATACTTTTTTTTTTATGGCTGAAATTTCGGTTCATGGCCTACTAGTGCTTGTATTCCGTCATTCCCGTGGGCCATACCTTATGTATAAGGAAGTGGAATAAATGCAAATTGCATGAATGATGAATGAGCGGACGCATGGCTGGTTTCTGTTCAAAGCCTTTGTCTTTTTGTTATATTTTTGTATCAGGATCCCACCCTTGTTGTTAGAATTTTCGAATTTTAGGATTTAATGCTTGTGACTATGCTGGTGATGGTCTTTCAGAAAGTGCTAGGTATATGCTGATTTTTTTTTTTTTCCAGTTCATTTTTGCAATTAAGTCTTTGGTAATGTTTAGAAAAATTGCCTGTTGAAATTCCTTTGCCACCTCTAAAGCTGATTTCCACAGCTCACCCAAATTTACAATACCAATGGTTGTATGGAAGTTCTGATGTTCTGGCAGTGACTTTAATGTACAGTATATACATATTTTATTCAGTCTGTGGTTTTTACTGACATGACAAAAGACAGGATGACATGGAGGCAACTTGACTGTGGTCACCCCTTTAAGTCTTAAGGTATCTGGCTATACTGTAGATAGAGAGGTAGATAGATAAATAGATAGGTAGATAGATATAGAGAAGTAGGTAGATAGATAAATAGATAGGTAGATAGATATAGAGAAGTAGGTAGATAGATAAACAGATAATTAACTTGGATGTGGTTTTTACAGGTAGCTGGTGAGAGGAAGGCAGAGATCGAGGCACTGCTGGGGGGTGCAAGGCCACACCTGAAGCCGCAGGAGGGTGATGAGGATGCTTACATCAAGCCCAAGCGAGCCTCGTTCACACGACGCTGGAGGAAAAAGCCCTTGAGGAAATACCCGTCAGAGGAAGATCCCTTCCACAAATCAGCCTCATCCTCCGCACCGTCATCCACCAATTCCTCCATCAAGTCAACAAGCAGCTCACCCTCCAGCCAAGAGGTGTTCTGTAATGGCCACCAGCACAGCAGTGAAGATGGCAGCAAGGACACAGCGCATTTGTCTGATGTCACTGGTGATTGTGCCGATATGACCATGTTGCAGAGATTGGCACTGGTTAGTACTCTTTTACATTACGATGTCATATCGAAAAGCATATACATCATTATGACCGTATTTGTAAAGAATAAAGAAACAGACATTTCCTAAATGCTTTTATGTCTTCTCATCTTTAGGCAAAGATGTGAGTACTGTAGAGTACTGTACTTGAAAACACTTAGGAGTAGTGAGTATGTCATAAGTATGTTAGTTATCATGTACTTCAGTGTATAAATGAATTACCATATGTCCAGTATATAATGTAGTTATCATATCCTGTGCAGAATGCCCTGAACTTGACAGCACCGGCATCATCAGTGCTGCTGCGTGAGCGTCGGAGCAGCTGGGTGCAGCTGAGTGGCCACCCAGGCTCTCTGGCCCCAGCTGGCCCCGGCACCATCTGGAAGAAACGTGGACCCGACCCCATGGAGACACAGGCATACCAGGCACTCGTACACGACCCAGCCAGTGACATCACACCTACATTCTTCAGGGAGATACTCTACCAAGATGAATGTATCCTTTGGTCAATGAATGCTTACCAGGGGACGAGGGGGAAGGGGATACTAGTATATAGGGAGCTACTGCACTGGGAATGAGTTAGGGCCTATGAGATCACTGTACCATTTTCACTCTGACTTTGCCTAAAACAACCATCTCTCTAGAATCCTGAGTGGTAAGATTAACATTAGAATATAATGGTAGTCACAACGATGTATTGCAGAAGGAATGGAATATAGAGCCATAGCATTTTTATCAATGAGTTATGTGAAGTAAGCTGCTAAAGATAAAAATGTAGGCCAAGTTAATATGACAGAACTGTAGCTTTCACTCATTTTTTTTTTTTTTTTAAATTTATTGGGGATTAAAACTCCAAAGAGAGCTATGTTTTCACAATATTAGCAGTCCATTCCAAGTCTTTGTGCATACTTTTTCCTTGACTGCACATGTCCCAGATTTCATAGAGATGCAGGACCTCTTGTATGACTTCACTAATCCGTGTGTTATGGATATCAAGATGGGCACCCGCACCTTCCTAGAATCGGAAGTCTCCAACACCAAGGCCAGGGCAGACTTGTATGAGAAGGTGAGTCACTGTTAGAGTTTTGGTGTTGTCCATACAACACAGAGTTTGCATTAAGGAGTTGCCTTTTTTCTCGCTGTTTTCCATATTACTGTAATCTTTTCAGTACTATACAAAGATATACTGTAATTTTATTTCCAGTTACACATTGAGATGGTTTGACCATGTGGAGAGGATGGAGAGTGAGAGACTGACGAGGAGAGAGTATGTGAGTGAGGTGGATGGGGGGGAGAAGGATGAGATGAAGGAATGGAGTGGAGAGGTATATGAGAGAGGGGGGTGTGAGCTGGGAGCAGGACAGTGATATGGCGGGGGACAGGGCGACTTGGAGGCAATTTGTTTGTGGCCACCCCTTACAGGATTAAGGCATCTGACAATAGATGGAGATAGATAGTATTCTTGTTAATTTAGTTTTATATTTACCCTGTTCTTGTCACTTCAGATTATTTTATTTTTCTTAGGGTTGACTCTTGTAGTGAAGGGGTTAGTAAGGGCTGTAACTGGCCTCTCCTGTTTAAAAAAATCTCTCTTAAACCGAATAAAACTGGCCGGGGATAGGAAGCACATACTGTAACAGGAAATGTGCCATTGAATTAAAGGGCTAACCATTTTGTAAAGACAGGGTTAAAGACAGTTTTCATTACTCCCTTCACAATCTGATTTCTCTTCCTAAATTGAATAAAATTGTCTGAAGGCAGCTGAATTAAAGTAAAAAAAAAAATACTCACCAGTCTGATGGAGTTACTGACAAAAAATAAATAAAAAAATAAAATAAAAAAATGGCTTATAACAAACACATTGTACATGATGTGAATAAAAATAAGTGGTTAAGGTTTTTGTTGTGTCAGACTTGATATTGTGCCGTCTTGTCATGGAATCAAGGATTGACTGTTTGTGTCGCTGATTAAACACGAGAAGATATATCAATATTCCAAGACAGTGTAAAATTGCATTAATTATACATTAGACCTTGCACTTTACATTTGATTACTCATACTGCCTATACTGTATTTTTTATTCTTGCCAAGACCAGACAGTGATATTCAGTTAATGGAGATCTTGTGCAATAAATGGATAAAAAACAGCCATTAACTGTTTCAGTATTGTGGCATCTTTTTTATTTCCCTATGACTCCTGTCAGATGATTTTATTTTGCTTTGGATGGACCTTGTGTAATGAATTGAGTTACAAATTCCTGTGTAACAAAGTGTAGTAAGAATAGGTAAAAATGTATAGACTGTATTTGAAGGTGGACTGGCAGGAACTGGAGATGCTACTTAAAGATTTAATTCTTTATTGTGGTTGTTGTTGTTGTGGCCCCAAGTTCATCTGAATATGATCCCAGTGAACTGCAGATTAAACTTGCCTTTTTCCTGCTGTCCAATACCCTTCTTTTGAGGGAATAGGGAGGGAGCTGAGGTGACAGATGATGCACAGTACAGTATTTATACTGGTGCTACCATATGAAAGCATCCCTCTTCAGCAACATGACTACAGTATATTTGTAAGATTATTATGAAATCATGCAAGATTATTATGAACTTCTCACCATTACATGCAAATTTTATCTCCACAGATGATCAAGGTGGACAAATCTGCGCCAACCCCTGATGAAAATGAGGCGAGAGCAGTGACTAAGCTACGGTACATGGACTTCAGGGATAATATGTCATCCTCACGGTCACTGGGCTTCAGGATTGAGGCTCTTAAGGTAAAACTTGATTGCTGCTGTTATGGAGTGTCGGACTGTACTGTGACTGTTAATTTTTATTAGCATCATGGTTTTTGACATGTTGAGATCATGGTACAGTATTTACTGATGATGTTATTAATATTTGGATGGTTCATTTGGAAGAGATTGAGTACAGCTGTGTACTATATCATTCCTGAAGTGAGGGGAAAAAAAAAAAATCTCCTTCACATAATAAAGTGTCTAAATAAAGCAATGATGAAATAAGAAAATATCTTATTGGATCAGACGATTCAGTACCAGCAACAGTATCATATAAACATAATTATTTTTTTGGCAGATGTCAGGCTGTGAAGCAGTGACAGAACTGCAGACAGTGAGGAGTCGCAGTGAAGTCTTGAGTACCATGAGTGGATTTATAAAGAACCGCGAGTCAACTAAGCGACAGGTCATTGAACGACTCAAGCACCTCAGGGATGTCTTTGCAGCATCTCCCTTCTTCCAGACACATGAGGTATGTTCTTAATTAACTTGGATAATGAATGAGAGTGAAGTGGAGGGGAAGGGGAGAGGGGTAGGCCAAGATTTTGGCCGAGAGATGGGATGGAGAAATATGAATGATGGTGGTATGAATTGGAAGAAGGGCAGTCTGATGGCATACAACAAGGTGATAAGGGGCTGTTTGGCTGCTGTCACCCCGTATGTTTCTATCAGCCATCTCTTGTCAGTGTGTTGGTAAGAAAGAGCAAGGCATGGGAGATAAAAATAATTCAGTTACAATACAGTACTGTATTGTACTTTTGGACATCTTCCTTATTCTGGTTTTCAAAAGTATGGCATGTATTACCTTACTTATGTCCTTAAAATTCTGCATACTAGTACTACAGTAGTTCAGTGAGGTACAGTGATTCACATTTCCATGGGTATGGAAAATTGGGTAGTTCAAGCACTGCTCAATATATTTCCAAAACACACTTTTTTTTCTCACAAATAAAGTACTGTACCTTCCCATGGTAGCACAATTAATATTACTCACCCTGTCACAACCAAAATTTATGACCATTCTCCCACCTAATACACCAATTACCTTGTCCACAGGTGATTGGCAGCAGCATTCTCATTGTATACGATGATGACAAGGCTGGTGTATGGATGATCGATTTTGCCAAGACAGTACCAGTGGAGGAGGGGGTTACCATCAATCACCGTGCCCCCTGGGTCCTTGGCAACCATGAAGAAGGTTATCTCACTGGAATTGACAACCTCATTAAGGTAATGTGATTTTCTTACATGTTGCTTTTGTGAGTTGTCTCCAAGTATTCACCTTGCTTCCCATTACTCCAGTGTCTCTTCATCTCTTTCTCTCACAATTGCTACTACTTTCAGTTCTTTCCTGATATTCACTGAGCTCCTGATTTCTGCAATGTCCCTTCATGTTTAGTATTTCTCATTTTGTTTTTCACTCAGTATCTCATTCCCAACAGCATAGCAAATTCCAGCATACAGTTGAATCATGCTCTTAAGGATGACAGCTCAGAATAGTAGAATTCAAACTGAAATCTGAATTTGTGCAACAGTTGTATGAGTAAAATAAATGGACTCTATCATGTACAAGGTCTGATTATTAAAAAAAAAAAAAAAAAAAAGTTCATGCATCTTAGATATTAAAAGTATTGCAGTCTTCCATACCCTTAATGCTATAATAAAGATAGACAGACTGTAATCTTACCTGCATGATGCTTGCAGGTTGTGGAGGAGGTTCCTGTCACCAAAACAAAGAAACTTGGGTTGTTCCATAAATCCTGAGAAGAGGATGACACAGAAGCTGAGATGAACTGCAAGAATTGAAAGGAAGTGTGATATGAGGGAATGATAATAGGAAGTTAAAAATCCAGTGGCAAGGAAAGAAACTGACTAAGATCGCCTTCCTCAGTCTTCTCTGTCTGACAACCAGAAATGTGAAAGATTGCTGGGCTGTTCCATAAACTCAGAGAAGAGGACGACACAGATGCCAAGAACTGCACAATGTATAAGGGAGTGTGGCATGATGGAATGACAATATTGAGACTGAAGATTAAATGGCAAGGAAAGGAATTGATTGAGACTCACTTCTTCACTCTTCCTTTATTGCAACTAAGAGTGAGAGGTGCAGCATCCTGGCCTTCCCACCCTTTATAGTGTATTATTATTGCCTTATGAACAGCTGCAAGCTGTGAGAAGCTGGGTTCATGTCAAGTATGAGTTAGATGTTACTTAAGCCCCTTCAGTCTGAGGATGTATTTTGTATTTTTATACTTGTTGCCTTCAGATAATATTTATTCAGCTAAAGGAGAGAAATTGGGTTGTGAGGGGATTAATGGAGTCTGTCTCTAACCCTGTCACTATGCAGGGTCTCTCCAGAGGATAACATGATTGTCTGGAGGAAGCAGGAATAATCTGTAAAACATACTTTAGAACTGAACGGGTTAAACGAATGCTTTGTCCTCATGAAGTCTGTGAATGAAAATATCATATGAAGACTCGTATAGAGCTGTTCATTTGAATAGATTCTCCAAGACTGCAGGCTAAACACTTAACTGTATGAGTACTGCCATAGCATTATCTTATTTAAAAGTGTTCCTTAATGAAGGAATGTCAGCTCTTAAACTACCAAGGAGAAAAGTTGGCCATAGCTGTGTAAAACTATCTGTAAGGACTAATTGCCAAATAAAACAGACTTTCCAAAAAATTTTGAGTATCATAGTGCTTGATAGCACTGTGCAGCAAGCCAAAGAAGGTCTGTTGATATTGACTAGGGATCATAAAGACCAAAGATTTTAAACTGTGTTCTGTACTCATTGCAAACCTTGTCTCAGATGTAAGAATTCCTGGCAGGGTATTGAGTATATTATATACAAGTCTTGCTGGGAGTTTTAATTGCAAAATAACCAGCTGTGAATATTTAGTCACTAAGGACAATCACTTTTCGAGTCAAGGTTTCAGTGGGCATCGATGAAGTTTATAATCGGATGGGGATCTCGTTATATTGTTGACTGTGTTCTCTCCTTGTATATGTATATTTGTTCTACCGGGACCACTGCTAGTCTCCTTGAAGGCATGCATATTCGAGGAACGTTTCTCATAAACATTCACCCACCACTCTGAACCACTGCATGCGTGACAGTTGTTAGTGAAATAGTAGCAAGATATTCACTTATCTGGTAACTGTTTGTGAAGGTACAGGGGTAGGAGGAAAAGGACCAGGAGCTCTCAGCTCCCCTAACCCTCCTTCTCCCATAACTCCACCCCGCTCACATGCAGTTACCAAATAGGCAAGTGTCTGGCTACGGCTTTGCTAGTACAGGTAACTCGCACGGAACACGAGGGTTTCGTTCCTACCGTGCCGTGTTAGGTGCGAAATCGCGTATATTTAAACTACTCCGTATTTTGCTCCCTAGACCCCCCAAATGTGTTGTTTTGCTGTTATCTGTCACTAGAAAGCACTTTAAGTGGTTAGAAGGTTTATTTAATGTTATAACTCACAAATACAGTACTCCTGAGCAAAACTTCAACACACAAGTACTGTACGTAAACACAAGGAAACATTCCGACGCCGATCATAGGTAATAAATTAGGTTAACTGGTACTAGTGCTTTAACTTACAAGTACATACCAGAACAGTACATATTTAACTTAGAAATGCAGTACTGTGATATCGAATGATTTCAGTACATAATCTGTTAGGAATGGCTGGAAAAAAAAAATGTTATGAATACATTTTCACCTTTTTGATATATGTTTATGGTAGTTTCGAGTTATTCTTTACGTTATCGTTGTGCCCATGCTTGGAAAAGGGGGCGAAAGAGTTGAATTATCAGTCCTAAATGAGAAAACTGCACGTCCTGCAAGGCTAGATCTGCCACGGGAGAATAAAGTGGAGGGTCAGTCCGATTAGCAATAAGGAAGTTGTGTCACAACTTCCAGCTCCCACACCACGAGAATGGCTAAAAATAGAATCGTAATGCAGTTTCAGAACTAACAATAAGTCTAATTATTACGAATACAGATACAAAGCAGAAATAAATACGTTTACAGACGGGGAAAACGTATTTCTTCCATCATAACATGTTCATCTTTCTCAATCATTTTACGTTCATCTTTATCATTTTACCTTGTTATTTTCGCAATATATATTGCTGTCTCGTAAACAGGGTGGTTGTTTGTTTTTTGCAAGGGAGGAAAAAGGTTGTATTTTCTGTCTGGGTCGAGATAATGGGTGTAACTATGTGTGGTTAGGCATGGCCACGAGCGAAAAAATCGTACATCCACTCATCACGATAGCCGGTGGTGAACTGACAGATACATGAGACGGTGAAGTCAAGGTCATGTCCCAGATTTTCGTTCACTTCCCGAAAGTTTTCACAGTTTTCTACAAGTTGCAAACCATTACAGCAAACCTGAGCAAATAGGTAAAGATACCAAGACAAAAATGTATTTTTCTCTTATTATAAGTCTTTAACGAACAAACAAAAAAAAAGGCAATATTCCGACGCCGATCATGGGTAATCATATAAATCAGGTTAACTGGTTACAAGGCTTTATTTAATGCTTTAATTGCTTACAAGTACATACCAGAACAGTAAATATTTAACTTACAAATACAGTACTGTAGAAAAGCAGTACAGTAAGAGTTTAACGAACAAACAAAAAAGGCAATATTCCGACGCCGATCATGGGTAATCATATAATTCGGGTTATCTGGTTACAAGGCTTTATTTAATGATTTAACTTTATTTAAGTGCTTACAAGTACAGTACATACGAGAACAGTAAATATTTAACTTACAAATACTGAACAGCACTGTGGAAAAAACGAACAAATAAAAAATGCAATATTCTGACGCCTATCAGGTAAACTGGTTATAAGACTTTATTTCTTGCTTTAACGTTATTTAATAGTACTTTAAGTTGCACATAAACTTACCAGAACAGTACAGTACTGTAAATATTTAACTTACAAATACTGTGCTACTGTACTCGGGAATGTCTCCTCACTGAATAATTTCCCGCCTAGATCGTCACGTAATCAAAACAAACCGCGCGCTGCGGTGACGTTCGAGGATTTGATCTTTCAAAGGCCTCTCCTGCGTTAATTTGTAGTTTTCATAATGTTTTTTTAATCTTACGTTGTCTAATATGTATCCCAGCCCTTACCGCGTATAATTGCGAGCGCGTTCCGTGAGATCGTGTTCCGTGCGAGTTACCTGTACATGTCCCGCATTTAGGGTTCGAACTGGCAGATGAATGTCCAGTGTGGAAATTTCCTTGAGTGTACCTTGGGCTGCAGGGAAATTTTCTAGACTTTTTTAACTCTTTGAATCTCCAGATGTGTTCTTTTTAGTGTACTCTTGGTGCTATCAGATGATTTTATTCAGTTTAAGAAAGGCCTCTTATATTGGAGGGACTTACTGAGGCAGTATCAAAACCCTCCAGTTCAAAAAGCCTGTCCTAAGCTGAATAAAATAGGAGATGGCAGGAATAAAAGAAGACATCCCCAGGTTCAGTGGGTTAATGTCAGAATGGTGTTAACAGGCCTTACATACTGACTGGCAGATCCACTCAACTCAGGAATGGGTTGGATATCTGGCCTAATCACTTTTTTTTTTTCTTTCTTTCTTTTTTTTCTTTTTTTTCCAATACTTATCTAGCTTTTGTACCTTTTGTGGCTGTTTCTGTGGTACAAGTGAGATTCCAAGTGTTCTGTGTTGACCTGTATGGCACTGTGATAATTTGAGTTAGTCTGAATTCTTGTTAGTTGTGACAGACCATAGTGTTCATTATTGCACTGAGTCACATTTCATGCCATGCCAAGGCTTACATATGCAAAATTTTATTCTTAACAGCAGTTGGGAATGCACTGCCTGTTGGAGTTTCCTCTTTAATATTTTTCAGACTTTACAGCACAAATTATATAGCTTAATCATTATGCTCTGGTTAATTATCCATCATCCAGTCATTATTAAGGACTTTGGGCTGGACTACTTGTTTCAGACATTTAAGGCAAGAGTGATCAGTTGGTCACCCCAGATCAGCATTATGTAAGCAGTGAACTCCAACCACCCCCCGGAATATTTACTGTACTGCCTCTATCCTCATTGACAGTAGTTTTTCTAGGGATCAGCCTCACTCCACAGGGCATCTGGTATGTATGCAAGAGAGGTAACATCAGGAAGGCATGGTACATGGGTGTGGTATTAAATGTCATACTTTTAGTTTCTCTACTCTTTTTCACGCACCAAAATTTGTTCAGCTTAAGGCACAATAGCTGATGTTTATGCCAATCATGTCTGAGTTTATTTATTAGTTGGTGGGAGGCACAGTACGAAAATTCTGCAGTTATTTTTGTGCACCATCCTTTAATTTATTTTATCTCATGCTGTATTCACATCTTTTTTACATCATTGTTTATATACTCCAGCTTTGCATTTAGTCAGAGTTTCCTCATTTAAGCCAGTACCTACCCATGTCTTGGATGGTCATACACATTCACACAAAACTGGGAGGGTGTTTCCATAAATGTGCCCTTATTATATTATCAACACAACACTGTCATAGAAAACAGTGTCATAGACTGTGTAAGTGAAGTATTTATTCACTTATTTATACAGAAGTTACTGAATGATAAAGGCTTATGGTATGTTATAATTCAGTATATTCAGAATGCTTGACTGTCTTCCATAGTTACCTTGTTTTCATTCCATGGTGTTCAGTGTTCATGTATTCAGCAGTGCTGTAAGGTATTATGATGGTATTTGTACAGGATTTCCCATTACTATATTCCAGGTTTGCACTTTCAGAACCAATTGAAATTATGGTGAATGGGTGCCATTGTTTGGGAAGACTAGTGTACTGTAATGTGTGAGAGATTTACACAAACTTTTCCTGTGACTGTACCCAAAGACAGTGTACAGCTGAACCTCGTCAGTCCAAGGATGTCTTCATTTTACTCTTGCTGCCTTAAGACAACTTCACTTATCTAAGGGGAGACCACTTCCAGTGAACAGCCTAATGAAGGATATATGTAACCCCTGCAGGCTGAAATTCTCTTAAAGTCGGTGGAATCATCTAGAGTTAGCAAGAATAAGATGAAGAATGAACTACTGGATTGAAGGGCTTAACTAATATAGAATAAGTCAAAAAGTAATGATGATGATACTGATAAATTCAAGCTGCGATAATCAGACCCAGAACCAATGCAATATTTATTTAAAACTTAATGGAATTTAGGTTTGCTCTTTGGTGATGATTTTCATATCATTTTACAAAGGCAATCCCTAGTTGTCAGTAAGATGATAAAAGGTATTAGCTGTAACCCCCTCTCGTGAGTACAAAGTTGTGTACAGAGAAACATGAAGGGATATCAATTTTTCCATTGAATGTTGATATGTAGATATTGTACATAACAGTAATTATGGCATGTATTTTGACAGCTTTGCTGCATATGCAAAATGCATGTGTTTTTACAGTCCATTTGGTGGCAGAAAAATTTTGTTGAATTTGACCTTGGAATGAAACGGACTAAATTGTTATCTATTGTTGCCATGCAAAGTATTAGCTAGGAGAGGTGAGAGTTGCCATATGTATAAAGCTGCGTGGAAATGAGTTATGTAAACCTATGTTTTCTGTATGTATGTTTATAGTCTCCTATTTATATACTCACACTTTGTATGCAAATGGTTAGTGGAGGGATTTTGGAACTGTCAGGATATTCTCTGAGCTCTTTTGATCTTGCATGGAGAGAATCTATTTGTAATTATTCTCTGGATCTGTGTTTGTGGATGCAGTCTATGTACCTCATCTCACCCACATAATGTATGGGTAGCTAGTTTGAATACGCCTTTACAGATATTTAATCATCATCATCAGTCATCATCAGCATCGCCTAATTTCCTGTCATTTCAGGTTTAAGCATAAAATCCACTAACGGGAAATCATACATACATACAGTCATTCATCATCTGAGTCTTTGAAACTCACAGCTGTGTCTTTGTCACACATTTCGTCTTGCCACATGCATACGTGCACAGACAGTTCTCATTTTAGTTTTTTTTTTTTTTCATCGTTTTTTTTGCTATATAAGTTCTCAGAAATTGCTACTGAAGCTGATTTCCCAGTTTTTCCCCAGTGTACAATAAGAAATGTATGAAAAAAGCCATGACATTTTTTTGAATTCATTTGTCACAATGAGAGCTGTCTGTATAGATAAAATGTTCATCATATGTTCATAGAAGTTGTATTGTTGCCTCAGGAGCACCCTCACACAGATCAGCCTTTAATCTCTGGTGTTCACTGGGAGCTCAGAATTTATCTTGGGAGTCTCAGTGTCCTGGCGGTGGTCAGCTGGATGGCAGATCACGGTTATGTTGTGGTTCTGCGTCTTCACGAAATGACAAGATCTTTTGTATTTGTAATCTAGTCGAAATGTTCTAGAATGAATATACTTTGTTAAATAATACCTTTTTTCTTTTTTTAACCAACATACCACGTTTTGAATACAGTCATCAGTGAAGGGGTTAAATCCTCAGTAGATTACAGAAAATTGCCAGCTGAAGTTTCATTCATACCTGAGAAAGTTTATTTGCCAGTCCCTCCCCCCTCCAATTTACAGTTGCCATTGTATGGAAATGTGATATTTCAAAACTTATGGAGAGGATGAAGAATGAGAAAGTGGCTAGGAGAGTGTATATGAGTGAGGTGGAGAAGAGGAAGAGGGGGAGACTGAGGATGAGATGGAGAGGTGCAGAGTTTAATGAGAGAGGGGGTATGACTTGGAGAAAGGGCAGCCTGATGGTAGAGGACAGGGTGACATAGAGGCGATTTCTCTGTGGCCACCACTTGTGTTATTAAGGCATTAGCTACAGATACATACACAGATCTTTTACCTATAACAAGGCTGTCTTTATCATATTCAGAAGATGAGAATTAAGTGCCAAATGAAGAAAGTCCTAGTACGTACTTCATGTGTAAGAGGTATTGGTAGCAGATGAACCAAACATATCGTACTGAGACTCATGAAAGTGATAACAGCTGTTGAAAATCCCTTCACTGACGCAGATTCTTCTACCCTCACAAAGATCTCCACAACACTTCTATTAGCCTAGCTGATAGCAAAGTGTAATCAAGTGTATGGTTTTTGATTTTTGACTAATAACCAAGGAGAATCATTCCTACCTCAGGACTAAGGCTCATCTAAATTTATATTACCATGACTTCATATTCAAGTGGGAGTGACTTAATTCTGACTGGTGAATACAGACCAGTAGGGAAAACATGAACAGATGACAGAAGGGTTGTCCACATCATCAGGAAACGAGGGCTGGTGAAACTGAGAGGAACCCCATTTGTCCATAAAAGTCAAGGGGAAGAGATTCACACACGAACAAATGATTACCCCCCCCCCTCTCTCTCTCTCTCTCTCTCTCTCTCTCTCTCTCTCTCCTTGCTGATAAAAACAGTTAAAGTAGTTCCATAATCCACGGCCTTGATAAGCCTTGCACACTTGTGTTTGACAGGCATAAAACCATCATCTTCCCTCACAAAATATTTATGTAGTGAGGGGAGGGAACATGGCGGGGAGGTAGAAAGCAAAGTGGCACGGGGAAGGAATGTGGCTGGTGCTATGAAGGACTTGATACGAAATACTGGTAAAGATCTGAGTGCGACAGCTGCGAAGGGACTGCCTGAAGGAGTTTTAGTGCCCACATTAGCATATGAATGTGGCATGAAAATGAAAAGTAAGAGTAAGAACTCTGGAAATGGGGAATCAGTGACATAGCTAAGATTGTTAAAAATGGGGTGGCCACTCGGACGGTCAGGTATATTTCAGAGGTGGCTAGGGGCACCCTGCCGACCTCTGAATATATATGGTAAATTAGTGTCTGAGGACTCGAGGTATGGAGATTAAATCACAGGAGATCTAAAGAGCTGGGAGAATTTAGCAGAGGAGCACGTGACAAGGGTTTGACACCCCTGGTTTTAGCCAATGACGTGGTAATTATCGGACTAACTCTAACTAAAATCAAAATTAGCGTGTTTTGGGTGGTGGAAATATGCAGAAACGATTGATTTACGACAGGCAGTTTAAAAATTTAACTTACCCTGATTGTTAACTGAGGTTACCCTAAAATCTGCTTCGTTTTCTCTCAATGTGCTTGTACTGCTCTCGCGTCAGAATTCTTTTTTTAGCTATAATTTTCCCTAAGGTCATTAACAACGACTATGGCTATTTTCCAAATTTATTCTTGCTCTCTCCAGACGATTTAATTCAACTCAGGAGAGTCTTCGAACTGGAAGAGATGGATGTGGCCCAAGTATGATCCACTCCCACCACTGCCATTCATCCATGTCATCCTTGTTGTCAAAACTGAGTATTGTCGGGCAGCCTTGAAGTTTTCAGTTAATTTCTGACACAGCTCAAGTCGGTTTCTTTCTTTCCATCCTTCTTTGTTTACTTTTTGGTATTCATTCGGGCTTAAAGTGTTATTAGGCTCGTTGTTCCCAACTGGCTAAAGTTTGGATCCGTAGTCAGTATTTGTTGTTGTGTCAGCTGAAGTCTCCGTCCACTGGTTAGTAGAAATATTTTAAACTCTCTCTCTCTCTCCACCCAAAAACCACGGTGTGGTTCTCTCTCTGTCTGTCTGTCTGTCTGTCTCCACCCAAAAACCACGGTGTGGTTCTCTGTCTGTCTGTCTGTCTCTGTCTGTCTGTCTCTCTCTCTCTCTCTCTCTCTCTCTCTCTCTCTCTCTCCACCCAAAAACCACGGTGTGGCTCTCTCTCTCTCTCTCTCTCTCTCTCTCTCTCTCTCTCTCTCCACCCAAAAACCACGGTGTGGCTCTCTCTCTCTCTCTCTCTCTCTCTCTCTCTCTCTCTCTCTCTCTCTCTCTCTCTCTCCTCTCTCTCTCTCCACACAAAAACCACGGTGTGACCACACCCACGAACTAACTGTATATAACTGTATTTTCTGAAGAAGGTGTGTGGCAAGACCCACCACCCTCTTTTGTTGTATTACCGCTCTGTATCTTTTACAATAAATATTTCAATTCAGTTCAATTCTCTCTCTCTCTCTCTCTCTCTCTCTCTCTCTCTCTGTCAGAGCTATTTACTAGCCCTCCATGACATTTTTTAGCCTTTCTCTAACCGGGTTTCGTTTTGTCAGTTAAGGAAGCTTCCTAACACCTTTTCCTTGGCGATTTATTTATATATTATTATGCTGAGTATAACAACATCGTAGATTTATGCAACGCACAGAAGGGGACAGTAACGTGTAACGTTTCGCAAAATAAATCGCTTAGGAAAAGTTGTTAGGGAGCCTCCTTAACCAGCGAGAATGCCAGCCCAGGTCCCGTTTTCTGTCTAATTTTATTCCAGCTAACATAGACAATTTTATTCAGATCTGGTGTAAATATATAGGGTATTTATTGACACGCTCATGGCCGGGACAGTCCTCAGGTGGTATATGATGCGAGACGATTTTTATTGGGGTGGTATGAACAATTTGAGTGGTAATTCTGGGATCGTTAACCCTCCATTCACCTAGCAGAGTGGTGTGTGTGTGTGTGTGTGTGTGTGTGTGTGTGTGTGTGTGTGTGTGTGTGTGTGTGTGTGTGAGAGAGAGAGAGAGAGAGAGAGAGAGAGAGAGAGAGTTACTTTGGTATATGGTGATATTTAGACAATCGTTCTTGAGGGAAAAGTTCATTTGGTAATCATCATGCTGGTCATCGTCTAAGCGGGACGGCAAGGTCAGCTAAGAAAGGATGATCACCTTGAAGGAAATCGTTCAAAGGAATTTCAGTGACACCCCCCTTCCCCCCACGCAACCAGGGACGCAGCTACGGGGGGGGGGGGTGGAATTCACCCCCCGTCCAGTCACACCCTTGGCCCCCCCACTAACTCCCCCCCTACTTTAAATTTCTGATAATTATGTGTGTACAGTGTGTAGCATTGTTCCCCCCCCCCCATCCATCGAGACCTGATTATGCCACTGTTTGGAGATTGCTTAACACCTCTTCCTTAGCGATTTAGTCTCCATTTTACACCTCAGTACCCTTTTATATGTTACTGACGCAAACCACGGCAAACCTAGAACGATACAGACATACAAGAAAGTGTTGGTGTATAAAAGATAAATTAAACCGCTTAGGAGGAGGTGCTAGGGAGCCTCCTATGCTAAAGCCAGTATCCGAACATCGCTACTGAACTACGCAGAGCAACAAAGTAAATCGCAAAGGAGGGGTTGTTACGATACCCCCTATGCCACACAGATAACGGGGCCGACGTGAGTGATGAGATGCGGCAGGAAGACTAAACGAAGGCGTGTTTTCCCCTTAGACTTTTCTCTCCGGATGTGCTAACTCATGCTGACATTCCCTACACCAGGCAAGTCATCACGCAGCTGACAACACCGCCATGCTGAGTCACGTGACATAATAGAAACGCTCTCTCCCCCCCCACCCAGAAAAAAAAAATCACCGAATGGACCACACCTTAACTTTCTCCCAAATGCATTAAAAAATAGGTAAAAATCCGCCACTTAATGTCCTATAAATATTAAATCATAAAACGTCTCGTGTAAAGAAAAAAAATATCGTTTAATGCTCCCACGCCCCTCAAGGTGATAGTGTTAAGTCTACCGAAGTCACGATGATTAGCCAAGTCAAGCTTTTGGCGGGCGGGAGCTCTCATGCGGCTGGCAACGTTATCTGGCCCCCCTCGTCCCTTCCCTCCAGCATTGCCGGACCAAAACATAAGCCCACTTCAATTTGTTTGTGTACTTACGTCTCTCAGATTACCAAGAAAAAGAGGAAAAAAACTGAGAGTGTTACATGTCTGCAAAGATTTTTTTTTTTCTTCACTTGATCTGATGTACACTGTTACGGTGCACTGATGACCATATTAAATTTGTGTATTTAAACCTATTGGAAAAAAAAAAAAGTGCAAGTACTTGTCAGAAGAGACGTGTTTTCTCGACCTGAATAAAATGTACCGTGAAACACAAGGGCAGCAATATTTGCGTACTCATGCCCACAGTGGGATAGTCTTCACAAAGGCGGGGGGGTCCAGCCTTAATGTGGGGGGGGGGAACCTGTATGGACACCTTGAATATACCTTAAATATAAATGAGGGGGAACTCGTGGGGGGGGAGGGATGGTCTGACTGATGGGGGGCGGCCAAACACATGTTCCTTTGGCAACTTCCTATGTCTCTAATTACAACAAGAAAGACAACAAAACTGAGAATAGGTCTACATGTCGGCTGAGGTGTATTTCTTTGACCAGCAGAAAATGTAACACGAAACAAGGCCACTTAAATCTGTTTGTTTACTTATGTCTCTCAAATTACCAAGAGCAAGAGGGTAAAACTGAGTGTGCGTCTGGAGTCAGCTGAGATATTTCTACTTAATAAAACTGAAAACAAACCTACTTACTGCTGGACAGGGAAGCCTTCACGTGATAGCACTGATACGGCAGGGTACTGGAGCTGCCCGGTGATACAAACGTCCCTCAATTCCCTCCCTATCCCCGAAAAGAAGGATGGTGGACCTGTGGAAGACGGACAGATTTTTGACTCTCAGTCTATCGGGCAGGCAATCAGTTGAGCCTGGGGGTGCAATTACAATCACTATGAGTACAGAACTACTTACATGTGTGTGTGTGCGTGTGTCAAATTAACACACACACACACACACACACACACACACACACACACACACACACACACACAGGACTTAAATATGAGCCTAGATGTATGTCCACCGTGTCCCCTGAATTGTAAACTCAAACCAAGCCAAGTGCAAACAGTCATTTTCTTATCAGTAACTAAACACGGTAAATTAACCCAGCTGATGCTTGATAATATACTAATTGCCTTATTAAAACGGGGGCTAATTTGTCTTATATTTTCAGTGTTATTATCTGAGTGTTTGTAATCTTAAATGGCTGTTATCTCTTTTATTTAAAAGAACGAGGAGGTTTATGTTGATAGTTGGATTATGTCTGTCTGTCTGTCTGTCTCTGTCTCTCTCTCTCTCTCTCTCTCTCTCTCTCTCTCTCCGGACAGGCTTAAATGACAAAAGGGACAATAGGGGTCAGTTATATGGGTAAAGGTGTGTGTGTGTGTGTGTGTGTGTGTGTGTGTGTGTGTGTGTGTGTGTGTGTGTGTGTGTATGAGAGAGAGAGAGAGAGAGAGAGAGAAAGAGAGGAAGGGAGGGGGGGAAGTGAGTGAGTGAGGTAACCTACAGTAATACTATCCATATCACGATGACTTTTTATGTTGTGACAATGTTCTTATCTGTTAACACTCCATTACATACACATTATACACGTATATATTCCACATGTATATATATCCCATCTATCTAACTGTCTATCTGTCTATCTATCTGTCTATGTATCTATCAAGTCTACACATGATCTAGACTACAGATATATGCATTCTATAGGTAGGCTAAATATATTCTACTGGTGTATAGTAGCAGTTTATATTACACACACACACACACACACACACACACACACACACACACACACACACACACACACACACACACACACACACACACACACACACACACTGATAGCGGCATATGACAAACATGTTAGGTAATAATAATAGCCTGTGCAGGACTAAGTCGCTGAGTAAGCATTATAACGGGGAAGGGTAGGGTAGGGTAGGGTAAGGTTGGGTAGGGTAGGGTAGGGTAGGGTAGGGTAGGGTAGGGTAGGGTAGGGTAGGGTTGGGCTGGGTAAGGTTGGGTAGGGTAGGGTAAGGTAGGATAGGGTAGAGTAGAGTAGGGTAGGGTAGGGTAGGGTAGGGCAGCGTTGGGTAGAGGGTAAGGTAGGGCTACGCTGGGTAGAAGGTAGAGTAGGGCTGAGTTGGGTCGAGGGTAGGGTAGGGTTGTGTAGGGTTGAGTAGGGTAGGGTACGGTAGGGTAGGGTAGGGTAATATCGGCAAGATCACGTTCAGGGAAGGGCTGGGTGGGGCAGGGCAGAGCAATGCAGGGATGATCACGTACAAAGCAAGGCAGGGCAGGGCAGGGCAGGTCAAAGGTAGGAGGGCAAGGTGGGGCAGCGAGGAGCAGTATAGGCAGTTACAAGGGCAACGCAAGGCAGGGCAAGGGATTGCAGGACCGGGCATGGGAGGGCAGGGCAGGGGAGAACAGGGCAGAACAGAAAAGGGCAGGGCAGGGCAAAACAGGAAAGGGCAGGGCAGGGCAAAGCAGGAAAGGGCAGGGCTTGTCATTGGAGGGCAGGACAGAGCAAGGGAGGACAGGGACGAGCACTGGGGGGCAGGGCAGGGCAAGGGAGGACAAGACAGGGTAGGGCAGGACAAGGCAGGACACATTAATCAAGGCATGATCACGTACAGGGCAGGACAGGTTACCATACTCCATATAAATCAGGTAGCTAGGTGACTTAGGGTAGGTCGGGGGAACACTTCACACACTGATGCTTATTCCTCACCATATTAACACTCTCAGGCTCCAGTGCTCACTCTAGACAGAATGATACCGCGTGACGTCACCTGCATCAGTGTGACGTAGCAGAGTTGTGCCGGTCAGGGGAGTTTTAATTTCGCTGTCGGAGCATTTGTGGCGCGAAATTTAGTGTATCGTTTACGTCCACGGATTAAGCTTTTGTTTATCATCATCATCGTCATCATCACCAACATCATCATCATCATCATCGTCGTCGTCGTCGTCGTCATCATCATCGTCGTCATCATTACTGTCATCACCACCATTACAACTACCACCAACACCATCATCATCACTCACCGCCACAACCTCCATTATCATCATCACTCACCACCACAACCTCCATCATCATCATCACTCACCACCACAACCTCCATCATCATCATCACTCACCACCACAACCTCCATCATCATCATCACTCACCACCACAACCTCCATCATCATCATCATCAAATCACCGCCACCACCATCACAACCACCACCACCACCATCACCACCACCGCCACCATCACCGTCATCACTGCCCTATCCTCTGTATCCCACAAAAAAATGTAAAACAAAATACGTTTAATTTTTCATACTACTTTCCACCGTTCCTACAAAATTTCCCTCACGCATTTTCGCCTTGCAGGGTGTTGCTTCTCTCTGTTTCCTGCATGGCTTAGTTCGGAAGGACGGGTGGGTAGGGAAGAGGGATTTGATGCTTACCTATACGACTATTTTTTTTTCTTTTTAATTTGAGAAGCGCACTATTACTACTACTACTACTACTACTACTACTATGAAAACTATTGTTATTGTTATTATTATTATTATTATTATTATTATTATTATTATTATTATTATCATTATTTTTGTTGTTGTTAATGTCCGCCCCAGAGGTAGGGAAGAACGTTCGTATCTATGTAATATGCTCTCTCTCTCTCTCTCTCTCTCTCTCTCTCTCTCTCTCTCGTGGAATGGTGGGGAGCAGGCCCACGCTACCCTCTGTTTACCTAGTAACTGGAGAGAGAGAGAGAGAGAGAGAGAGAGAGTAAGGAGGAAGAGAATGAAGGAAGGAGGGAGGTAGGGAGCGAGGGGGGGAAGGAGGGAAGGAAAAAGAGAGAGGGAGGGAGAGAAAGAGAAGGAGGTAATACATCATGGTGACTGGACAAGTTAGGGAGGGAGGCATTCTCTCTCTCTCTCTCTCTCACTCTTCTCCTCTACCTACCTGCCTACTTCCCTCTCCCTGTCTACCTCTCCCCCTTTATCTCCCACTATTCTACCTGTCTACCTGCCTTCGTAACTCCCCCTACCTACCTCCTCTGTCTACCTCTCCCTTTCTACCTTCCAACTATCTCCCTTTTAATCTCCCTTTGTAACTTCTTTACTATCCTTATCCTTCAATATGTGGAATTAGATCTTATAGTCATAGTCTACTCTGTAACAAACAGCCTCGAAAGGACCATAAGGTGTGTTGTTGTTTGCTTTCATCTGCACTCCCTTGTACCTTTCCCTCCTAGTGCTCTCCCTGTCTACCTTCCCCTATCTACCTCTACCTCCCTGCCTCCCTACTACCTTATCCTCCCCCCCCCCCGCCTCCCTTCATATTTCCCTTTGCATACTTATCTCTCCCTGCCTGCCTGTACCCTGCCTACACCCTGCCTACACCCTGCCTATCACCCTGACTGCCATCCTGCCTACTAGCCTACCTACACCCTGCCTGCCTACTCTTTGCCTACCTACACCCTTCCTAAAGCCTGCTTGCCACCCTGCCTGTGTGCCCGGATGTGCCAGTCACGGTGACTAGGCAACACACGTGATCAACGGGGTGAATGGACTGCTCACGTGTTCCTTGCCTCACCCCACTCCCTTCCTGCCTCACCTCACCCCACCCTGCCTCAACCCGCTTGTCATACACTCCTTGTCTCATGCCTCCCTATCCCCACCTTCTCCCTGCCTCACCCCACCCCATCCTGCCTCACCCCACTTGCTTCACACCCTTTGTCTCACGCCCCCTTATCCCCACCCCCCCGTCCGTGCCTCACCCCGCTTGCCTCACACCTTCTGTCTCACGCCTCCCCTGCCTGACCCCCCTCCCTGCCTCACCCTAGCACTTCCTAACCCCCTGTCGCACCCCAAACTTTTCCTACCCATACGCCTGCCTGACTAATTCGCCTCTCTGAAGTCGCTCATTCGCCTCCCTGGAGAAATTCTCAGTTTAAAGCAGGGGATACAAACTGTCAGGCAAGAAAAGGCTGAGTAGAAGAGTTGCTTGAGGTTTAAGATGAGAGGAAGGCTGAAAGATGGACACTTGTGAATAAGCGTGCAACAAGGTCAGTCTTAAGATGCAAGTGAGTGTGAGGTGTGAGAATGCATTGAGTGGTGCATGAGAGGGAGTGGTTGAGAATGAAGTGGAGTGTGAGGGTCTAGTGGCAGTAGATGTCAACCTGTTGCTGCTGCTGTTTCCCGACGTACAAATGCAGGTACAAAGATCAAAACTCTCAGGTTAAAAATTTAGACACGGAAATCCTTACGTATCTTTAAAAAAATCTTCTCTCCCCGAGGTCAGAGTGATAAATGTGTTGGGAAAAAACTGACAGCATAGTGAAGGACAGTGGAGATAAACCCAGTGTCTGCTTCGATGTAGGAGGAAACGATATTGGTAGGCGTAGGTGTGAGGTGCTGTGCCAGGAGTACAAGGATATGCTGGATAAGGTTAGAGCGATGGGAGGGAACCCTGTAGTAGTTTGTTTTTGGCCTAGAAGAGGGGTTGGGAGGGAATGGCTGAGCAGGGCGATAGGTTTTAATTGCCGTCTTGAAAGGTAGTACAAGGCAGGGTTTATGGACGGAGAGCCATGTATAGTTGGGGTGGGACTCATCTTAGTAGAGAGGGAGTTATGGTACTGTCTTAGCAAGGACAATAGACAAGGAGTTGGTGGGGGTTTGTTGAGGTTGTGTTAGATGTACAGAAAATAGTAACAACTCCTTTCATAAACCTCTAACATCAAGTTTGGATTGATGCAAAGAATCTACCAGATATAAGAAGGAAAATGTAGTTGCTGCTCCTTCTATTGACAGCTTCAAGCCTACGTTAGATAAACATATGACAGGAAAGACTTGGTTATGAAAAATGTCCCAGTTACTGATTCACTGTTTTTCCTTTTTAGGTTTCATTACGGCAGGCTTTTCTCTTCTTTCCCACTTTCGTATCAAATTTCCGCATCAGCTTTAATTATTTAAATTTTTTTCTCTTATACTGTGAGGTGTTTCTTTTTATTTTTCCCAGGCGGTTTTGGTTGGAGGGTTTGCTGGGGGGATGAGAGCCTTCGTCTGTTCTCCTTGTCTTAATCTCGTAGCCACACTCATGTAGGAGTTGCCTTGCACGGGACACCTGGCCTACTGCAGTTATCCTCTCTTCTTACGGTTTTACGTTCTCTGTCCTTGCTTCACCCCAGCCCTGCCTCACCCCACACTTGCCTTACCCCAGCCCTGCCTCACCCCAGTCCTGCCTCGCCCCAGTCCTGCCTCGCCCCAGTCCTGCCTCGCCCCAGCCCTGTCTTAGTTAAGTGTCCTGCCTTACTCTACCCACTCCTTACCTCAAACCTCATTAGTGCCTCGCCAAAGCCCTGCCTCATCTCCAGCCCAGCCTCCGCCCCCCCTCCCCTCTGCCTACTTCATTCTCCCTCACCCCCAGCTCACTCTGATTCACTCACTCTGCCTCATTCTGTTTTACCCCGCATCACTCTCCCTCCCTCCTTCACTCCCTCCTTAACCCTCCCTCTCCCTGTCTTGGAGTGTTTTCCTCATTACTCTCTCTCTCTCTCTCTCTCTCTCTTCATGCTGGTAAAAATAGCTAAAGTAGTTTCATAATATACTGCAACGAAGAAGAAGAAAGAAGGAAAACAACAACAGCAGCAACAAGAGGAATAATTATGATAATAATAATAATAATAATAATAATAATAATAATAATGATAATAATAATAATAGTTTCAGACGTAAGAGAACAATACCTCTATCAATCCAGTTTCTTGTGTAAATGTCAGTGAGAGAGAGAGAGAGAAAGAGAGAGAGATTTCGTGTGTGTGTGTGTGTGTGTGTGTGTGTGTGTGTGTGTGTGTGTGTGTACGCATTAAGGTAGCCACAGAATTACCAACGCTGTGTCATGTTTTCCTACTGTTACCCTCTCTCTCTCTCTCTCATCCTTTTCTTCTCTCCTCTTCTCTTTTCTTATCTTCCTTCGATATCCTCCTCTCTCTCTCCCTCCTCACTTACTTCTCTATCCTCTCCTCCTGAGTCATCCCTCTCTCCTCTCTTCTTCCTTCTCTTTCCTCTCCTCTTCTCTCTTTCTTCTTTCTCCTCCCTCTCGTCTTCTCTCCCTTCTTCCCTTTTCTTGTATGTTCCTTGATCTCTGTTTCATTTTCCTCCTCTTTCCTCCTTTCTCCTCTTTTCCTGTTACCAATCTCGTCTTCTCTCCCCTCCTCCTCTCTTCCTTGTTCCTACTCCTCTATCTCTCTCACCTCCCTCGCTCTGTGTCTCTATCTATCTAACTTTATCGCTCCTGAAAGCACAATCAGCTGGGAAGTTTGGGCGCGAGCAGCTGACAACAGGGAGCTCAGTGTGGCTTTGGTCGTGGTGGAGGGAAGGTGTGTTGCTCTCAGCCTCCCAGTTTCATCCTTGGCGCATTTCACAGACCCTCGCACACTTAACCAATTCGCATCTGACGTTTGTAGTTATAAGAGCTCCTGTACAACGATGGAAAAAGTTAAATATACACTTGTTTGAACGGTGAAAAGGAAAAATAATTAGCGTTTCACTGGGGTCCGAAACTGGAACAAGTGAAGTTAGAATTGCAAAACTACGCTTATGAATCTATGGAAAGACTACAGCCGAAGACGACGACGTGGCAAGCGCTTGATGACGTAGTTGTGTTTACGTCATCACTGGGGCCGGTGACGTCACGGCTCAGGTGAGGACAGGACAGGTGGGTGCTGATATGGGTGTGTTAACTTATACGCCTAATCTGAGTGTTTTAATTACGTGTTTTATGTGTAGTTTAATTATTTTTTATTACCGTGTAGATGTTATTAGTCGTAATTATTGTCGCTATACTGTATATCTTTTCATCTGTCACTGAATATTACCGTAGTCTTAAATACTAACATTATAATTATATTTATCTCCATATAATTATTAGCTACAGAAGACAATTATTATGATTATTACTGTCTAATGGGCTTGGGAAAAAGGTCAGGATGATGGTGATCCTTCTTTGTCTACCTCACACACACACACACACACACACACACACACAGGATAACTTTTAGCACGCACACATACACACAGGATAACTTTTAGCACACACACACACACACACACACACACACACACACACACACACACACACACACACACACACACACACACACACACACACACACACACACACACACACACACACACACACACACACACACACACACACACACACACACACACACACACACCACCAAAACTTTCAACAATCACTACAACCTCTACTGTAACAAGATTTTCAAAATTCTTCACAAGACTTCATTCACCTTAAGAAAGATCAATTAAAATGTAAGGGTTTGACGCCATCTTTAATAAATCTATCAGAGGAATGATTTTTTAAGGATAAGGGGGCATCTCTAAAGGCGGCGCGGTCCGTATGTCTCTCCCTAATGATTTTCGAACACAGGGCTTCTCTTCCTCTTCTTTTGTGAGGCTGATGATAAAAGGAGGAGAGGAATGAGGGATTCTGTATACACTCCGAAAATGACAACAGCAACAATAATAATATTAATAACAACAACAAGAACATGAGGGGCACTCAGTGGAGCGCATCTCTCCGACAAGTGCAACGTAATTTCCAGACCATTCTTCATAATGAGTTAGGTTTTCTCATCACTGATTAGGGTTTCACAAAAAGTGTTTTCCGGATCCAGAATATGTGATACGATTCAGATCGGTGCCAAAAGTTAATCGATTGTTCCCTGGGATGTGGGGTATCTACCCACCAAATTTGGTCCAAATCTCTCTTTTAGTTTTCGAGTAACCCTGCTAAGAGACAAATAAACTACCAAACAAACAGGGGTGAAAGCATATTCTCCTTGTCGGTGAGAATAACAGTCTCCCCAGGGCTTGCTTAAGCAAAATTCTGGATTGCACGTAGCTCAGGGAAAGGATTACATGATGACGTCAGAGGCTCCATGACGCAGGACACTCTTGCGATACCGGTAGTTCTCCTGCTTGTGTGTGTGTGTGTGTGTGTGTGTGTGTGTGTGTGTGTGTGTGTGTGTGTGTGTGTGTGTGTTTATAGATCCTGCCTAACCCCTTTCAATACTCTTTTCACTTTAACTTGGCCTAAAATTGCCTTCTCTCACTAACCCATTTTTATATTCCATTGACTTTAACTTGGCCTAAAATTGACATCTCTCCGTCTTGAATTGCTGAGCTGTAGTAATATATTAATACAAGAATACAATGCTAGTCACGAATAAGTGCTATGGAAAGGATGTAGAGCCGTAGTACCGTCCATTTTTGCTACTGAGCTACATGAAAGAAGCCGCAAAAGGACGAAAATCCATGCCAATTGGAGGTGAAAGGAGTATATGCATTGTTTGTTTATCAGAGTGAGTAATGCGGGTGAGGATGATGGCTGGAGGGGGAGAGGGGAAGGAAGGGGTGGGGAAGAGGGAAGAAGGAGGGAAAAGAAGAAGGAGGTGGAGAGGGAGGAAGGGGAAAAGGAAAGGAAAATGGAAATGGGGAGGGGGAGATGGAGAAGAGGAGGGGTGAGGGATAGGTGGAAAAAGAGGGGAAGGGAGGAAGGAGAAATGAAGGAAGAGGGATGAGAGGGGAGTGAAGGAGCTTCGGGGGAAGGAGTGGGGGGGGGAGGAAGAGATGGAGAGGGAAAGAGGAGGGGGGCTTTGGAAGGGAGGAGGCGAAAATGGAAGAGAGAGATAGGGCGAAAGGGAGGGAAGGGAGGGTGAGAGAAGAGGAGAGGAAAAGAAAGGTAAATCAAAGTGTCTTAATTTTCCTTGTTAGTTGTATCGTCATTCTATCTCTCACACACACACACACACACACACACACACACACACACACACACACACACACACACACACACGCACAAACTGCACATGTGATACACACACACACACACACACACACACACACACACACACACACACTGCACACGTGATACACACACACACACACACACACACACACACACACACACACACACACACACACACACACACACACACACACACACACACACTGTACACGTGACACATCATGACAGGACAACTTCCATGCGCATGACGTGACCCTTAACCCTTTACCGCACAGTGACGTGGAAAATTCTCTCTCTCTCTCTCTCTCTCTCTCTCTCTCTCTCTCTCTCTCTCTCTCTCTCTCTCACCCCGTCCTTTTTTGGGAGGTCGGAGATGATGATGATGATGATGATGATGATTATGATCCTTTTATTTATTTATTTTTTTACATGTCGATAGGAGTTATCTGATAGTGTTTCCTGTTTTTTTTTTATTATTATCGCCAGCGTGGAGAGAAGGTGATATTTTGGTCGTGTGTGTGTGTGTGTGTGTGTGTGTGTGTGTGTGTGTGTGTGTGTGTTTTCCGCTGTGCACACTTCTTCGCTTCACTCCCCCCTGTTGGCATAACACGCTAAACACTTCACCCACTTCCTTCCCCCGTGAAACTATACTCCTTCTCCACTGACTTGGCCTAAAATTGCCATCTCTCCATCCTGAATTCTTTCTAACAATTGACTAAAGCTAGAATATGATGCTAGTCACGAAGAAGTGCTGTAGAAAGGATGTAAAGCCGGAGTATTGCCACTTTCTGCCACTGGGCCACAAGAAATAAGCTGCAAAAGGGCGAAAATCTGGGTCAAGTTAAGGTGAAATTAATATGACTACTTACTCTTCTATTCATACTTATTTTGCAGCCTCTCAACCATTCACTCTTCTCTTCACACTTATTCACACACACACACACACACACACACACACACACACACACACACACACACACACACACACACACACATTTCTCACCTAAAAACAAATGTGTCATGTTCTCGTCGGATAAGGAAGCTCCCTAACACCTCTTCCTTGGCTATTTATTTTTGGATACGACTGGTTAATATCCTTTTGGACGTTATTAATGCAGAGTATGGTGATATTATATTATAAGGATTTATATAACACAGAACAGGAAGTAAGGTATAAGAAACAAAATAAATCGCTTAGGAAATGGTGTCAGGAGGCTTGTGTTAATACGGTGAGTCATAGGAGCCAGTTAGTAAGTACCTAACCTTTGTCTCTATCATTTACATATTTACTTAAGACAGTCCTTCATTTACACTGAAGACGCTCTATTATTTACATTTTTTCTTAACAGGATAATATGGCGCATTTTCTCGTGTGTCACCCAGCCGCCGCCATTACATCACCCCACCCTCTTGTATCTCACCGAAATGATAACCCTACTATCACTCCCTATCGCGTCTTGTACAGGCACGAACAGTCTAGAGGGGAGAGCGATAGATTAAATTTACCCCTATCCCATGCTAGAGAAGTATGAGAAGTCTTACCTTTATCTCACTCAAATGATAACCCCATTATTAATCCCTATCACGTATTCTACAGCCACGGACAGTCTTAAAGGGAGAGTGATAGGATGAAATTACCCCTATCCAATGCTGGAGAAGAACGAGAGAACAGGAGTCAGTATCTCTTACATCACCGCCACAGTCATTCACCTATCAGTCTCTATCTCATCTTCTACAGCCACGGACAGTCTAAGAGGGAGAGTGATAGGCTGAATTTACCGCTATCCCATTCTGGAGAGGTACGAGTGGCGAAGGGGTGTACAGTGTATCTCTTATCACAACGCCACGATCATTCCCCGTCAGTCGTTATCATGTCTGACTACTGTAGATTCTCGGTAAGAGGGTGACAGGTAAATCTGACTCTTTCTCGTGAACCGGGATGGGTAAGGAAAGGTACTAACTAAGGCCCTAACATCTTTTCCCAGGCGATTTATTTGGCTGATTACACCTTACTGTCCTATTCTGTGTTAAATAAATCCTCTCAATATCGCCACACTCTACTGTACATAAACAAACATATAAAAGGAAAACCAGCCAAATCCAAAAATAAATCGCTAAGGAAAAGGTGTTAGGCAGCCTTCATACCCGACGAGATAGGGGGCCGAAGCCTCCTTGACCTGTATTCTCGTCGGGCAAGGAAGCTCCCTAGCACCTCTTCCTTAGCGATTTATTTTTCGATACGGCAGGATAATATCATTTTGTACATTATTTATGAAGAGTATGAAGATGTATGAAGGACTTGTATTACGCAGAATAGGACAGTAGGGTGCAACAGGCAAAATAAATCGCTTGGGAAAAGGTGCTCGGAAGCTTCCTTAACCAACGAGAATACGTGCCCTAAGCCCAGTGAGTTATGGTGGGTGGCGTCGAAGAGGAAATGGTTTGCTTCACGTGGGCGGGAAACGTTTGCTAACACACTATCACTTTATACTGTAGTCATTTCTTCTATCTATCTATCTATCTATTGCCAGGCGCCTTAATCCCGTAAGAAGTGGCCACAAACAAATCGTCTCCATGCCGCCCTCTCCCCTGTCATTACGCTGCCCTTCCCACAGCTCACACACCCTTCTCTCATGTACAGTACCTCTTCATTCCATCCCTCCATCTCATCCTTGGTCTCCCCCTCCCCCCTCCCCCACCTCCACCTCACTCATATACACCCTCCTCGTTAGTCTCTCACTCTCCATCCTCTCCACATGGCCAAACCACTTTATTGTATTTCTCCTAATGCTTTCTATCAATCCACATCCACACCACAACACTCCTTCACTTCCTCATTTGTCAGTCTGTCTCTTCACGTACCTTCCTCTTGTGTAATATAACTGATTCATTGCCACGCCTTTATAAACTGCAGTATTAGCATGATATCTGAAACCTTTATCATTTTTATCTATGGTTTCAAATGATATGGTGGATATTTTCGTCCTATTGCAGCGTATTTCCCGTACCAAGGGGTCAGAAAGGACAATTTTTTTTGTTTTTTACAATAACAGAAAAGATGAAAGAAAAAACAAAAGAATAAGAAAAATAATCCATACACTACTACGGTTCTTCATCCTTTCCATACCACTTCTTCGTGATTAGCAGCATATTACAGTGTTAATCTATCGTTAACTCAGCGTTCAAATGGAGAGAAGGCATTTTTACGCCTAGTTAAAGAGAACAAGGTAAAGATTAGATAATGTTCTTACTAAGCTTTCCTGGTAGAGTATCAATAATGACACTCTTTCCTGTTCTCTCATTATGTTCTTACGATGACCAGAACTGAACAATGAATTCTAAATGCGGTCTAACGAAGGAACTGGAAAACTTGGAACTGTTATATTTTTTTTCTCCTTCACTGGGACCTGATTTCTGTTCTTCTGCGGCTTATTTCATGCAGTTCATTGGTGGATGAAGACAGTGCTAAGGCTCTTCATCCCTATATCCTACCCATAGCACTTCTTCGTGACTCGCACCATATTCTAATGTTAATCTAGTGTTTCAGCTCAGCATTCAAGATACAGATGACAATTTTAGGCCAAGTTAAACACAGCGTAGTTATGTTGATGTGAGAGACTGCAATTTTAGGTCGTTAAAATATGAAAAGTAATGTGCAAGTTATAAGCTGCACAGGTGGGGATAAAAAAAAATATCTTAAAAAACATCTTAAGATCAAGGGAAAATATGACTACGACCTTTGATTCAGTTTTAACTCATTCAGTCCGATGGCGTGTCGGTATTTCCCAGTTTATCACTACTATTTCCACATAGTTTCACTCAGCCAAGGAGAAACGTTTGGGACTGTACCCTCCATTAACTCCTATGGCTTTTAAATGTGGCGCTGAAAGGGAGGGGAGCAGCTGCGAAGCCCACCCGGGACCTAAACCTCCCCATTTTTCCCGTGCACCTCACCTCGCCATGGAAAGGACCCTGATCTGACCCTGGTGAGGCGCTGCATAATGTATTACTGTACCGTATATGTAGGACGGCCCCGCAGAACCAGTTGTTTACCTGTGGTCGACGGGTCTGCTTGGCCACACAGATCGAGGTAACCAACAAATATATTAAAGGTTCTTCCTAAACTGAATAAAATCGTAAAGTGGCAGCAAGGAACACATGGAGAAAAAAAAAATGTGGTTAGTGTGACGCGGTTAACATGTTCTGTTCCCCTGGCCTTCAGCAGCACCAACACGCAGGAACGTTTGGTGTGTGCTGTGCCCTGGACAGTGAAGGACAACAGTTTGGCGACTATTCTACTGCCTCTACTTACACTACGTCTACTTCTACTGCGTCTACTGCTACTGTGGCTACTTCCGCTGCGTCAACATCCACTGCGTCTACTTCCACTGCTTCTACTTCACACTTATGGCATGTCCGTCACTTTCCTCCCTGACACATCACATCAAATACAATCATCTATGACCAGAGAAACATACCCTCTCTCTCTCTCTCTCTCTCTCTCTCTCTCTCTCTCTCACTTAGCCAGCAGAGGGAAGTGACACGTAGAAGAGGTGAATTATCAAGCGAACTTTTGTCTTCGTCGTTGGATTCCTAACACGCTGACGTCACGCTGTACTTGCATGCTTTACCGCAATGACTATTCTTTTACTGGTGGTGGTGGTGGTGGTGGTGGTGGTGATGATGATGATGATGATGATGATGATGATGATGATGATGATGATGATGATGATGATACCTTAAGATACTTGGCTATATGAAACACGAGATTTAGTTGCTGCCACGCCTCACATAGTCTTGACAGATACAGATAGATAGATATACAGGTAGACAGACAGACAGATAGAAATAGACTGGTAGACTAATAGATTCCCAAACAAACAGTTACAGACTGACAGATAAACATAGACAGGGAGGTAGGCAGACAGAGGGATAGAGAAATACACAGATGGACAGACACACAGAGAAACAGATAGACAGACAGATAGATAGACAGACAGATAGATAAACAGACAGGGAGACAGAAACTCCTTTACCCCCTGAAGCTAGTGTGTTGTGCCACGTAATCTCACATAATGCTGACTCGAACCTTCTTCTGGTATTCAATGCTGCCAGAATCGATGAAGAAAGTGTTGGATTCCCC